>NC_139345.1:7049738-7109738 GCF_055883805.1 Amblyomma maculatum
TTTATTTTCTTTTTTTGTTGTTGTTGTTGAAGGCTTCTCTGCATCCGTAAAAGTTTTGGTGATCACATTTTGCTTTAGAGAAATGCTCGAATGTTTGAGAAACATATTCCCTGCACCTAATTGTTACCCTAAATATTACATAATACACCTAGATTAATGTACTTTACTGGTAGCCTATTATAATCATTATAATCCCTATTCGTCCAAGTGCTGTCTTCCGAGCAAACTCGTCGTTTCTGACAAGGGGAGTAAAACAGCTTCATGCGGGCTTAAATATCAGTGTTTAGTTCGGGAATAAATACATCTTTAAACTCGCATGATAAGATTACCTCTATTTCTTTCGAAATAGTTTTATATCTGGCATCTGTTTTGGAAGCAACCCTAATATTTTACTTCGCATAAGATTTAGTCACTACTAAATAAATAGTGATAAAGAAATTTTCAGCCTGTAAAATTGCTACCTAGAACATGACAGTGCCCATGCGCAGTTTATAACGATGTCTTCGCAGCGAGTAATTTGTAGCTTGTACTTTAACGTTACTGAAAATTAATCGCTGATTATTGTAAATTCTTTCAAGTGCGTAAAAGTTCTCTCACACGGTGAAATTTATTGGCATTGCAAAACAAAATAATTACACTACTAATTTACCGTTATATATTAGCATCACACATATCAGAAATCCCTTACACTTTCCTCGGTTTCAGGAAATTTTATTTACAGTTAGTGACGCATGCAGTAATACACTCACATTCTATGACAGTGGCCGCAAAAAGCATCTCGGCAAATTCAATCTACTCAGCGCTGTACACGTGAACAATCAGCATTTCCTGTGCGGCGAGGTTTCCTGTGGAGTGTCGGCGTGATCTCATTTTTGGGGAATACTAGTGCGTGGTTGTCTGGGGCCAGAGTTAATGTGCACTGAGTCTAAAGGAACTCGCCATGCAATGCGCTGCCAATGCTACATTTAACCTGCTTAATCCTTGAGTCAAGTACGATATAATTAGGCTCTCTCAATTCAATCTAAAGTATTGCAGGTATCTGCGTGGCTTGACACTAAATTTGCCGGTCTCACTCGCATGAGACACGGCAAACTGTTTAAAAGTCGATAAGAAAAACAAAGCTGTCATTACGCAGGCCCAAGCATTAGGCGCGTGAGCGCGGTACAGCGCAAGAAAAGTGCAAAGTAAATCTGGAAGTCTGATGGTTGCGTGCTTTGTTTTCCTAAAATCCGCTCTTCTTCTGCTGCATTGGCGAAATCATTGGATCTTTTTCTGCAATATTGCAGAAATACTGCAGAAGACACGTTTTAATCGCCAACAAACCCGCCGTAAACTCGGAAGCAGACCTACGCAGCGTGCGTTTCTGCGAGCGCCGCCGGCTGCCGATCCACACTACCGGAGTGACGGTGGCGCCACCTCTAGGTCGATCTCGCGGCGAATAGCAGAGCACTTCTTCGCTAAGCTCGTATGTTGTGACTTTACTGAACATCAAAGAAGGCTTGCGGCTTCACAACGTTAAACACAACTAACAAAGCCAAGATAAGGGTACATTTTGTGCATTTTTTTTTCCGTCGTTACATGCCCAAAACAACAGCACAAGTTCCATGCCATGGAGCAAACAAGAATTGATTTTATCGTGTTATTTTTAAATGTACAAAAAGTTAGTTGTGGTTTAGGTCTGGTTAACCCTAGATGAATTGCGAAAGCAACGGGGGGGGGGGGGGGGGGGCTTCTTTTTCCTGCTACATTATTCCCCGATCACGCCCTATCAGTGTAAGGTGATACATTATTGGGTACACTTAAGCTCATCCTTTAAGGGTATGACGTGAGAGCGTAAGCTACAAGCCCACATATCAAGTCACGCTTCAACCGAGCCGTTTGGAGGCGCCTGCGTGTCGTAGGGGTAACGAGAATGCAAACCGTTTTGGGAGGCTGATTCTGATATCACCCTCCTATATGAAAGGAACGACCCGAGTTGACAGTTCCTACCTGTGGCATAGGGGCAACGTGAATTCGAATGTCATGACAGGCTGATGTTTTTATGAGGAGACCGTAGTTACGCCTTCAGGGCGTAGCTGCGGCCACCCGAGGTCTTGAAAACCTACCGCAATGTAGCTTTCGCTACAAAACACTGCGGCGCGAATAGGGCGATGAGATACGGCCAAAGTATTAACGGCAGTACAAGAAACGTTACTCCTCGCGTAGCAGAAACTAACGCAAATACGCTTAAGCCATATCTGCAGACACCGCTTCCGTCTTCGTCCAGGCAGGTCTCCGTTCCATCGTCCGTGCACTCGCGCTGGACCGTGGCGCTTGCCGGCCGCGCAAATGAGCCTCGCCACTCCCGCAGGGCAAAAAGCCCGATACTTGTTTCCGATGCCCTTATCTAGCCTCATTCTGTGCCGATAACGTACCACCCCCGCAACTGATAGCTCGCTCATGCGCATCGCGCTGTCCGGCCAGCGTATTGCCAATCCATATCCCGTAGTAGCACTCGAGCAGACGACGTTCTCAACGAGTTAAATAGCGATTGTTGAACGCAACCTAAAGGTAACATACACTCACTCTGAACGCAACTTAAAGGTAACATACACTCAGTGAAGGCAGGAAATGATTATGGTGAATTTAAAAGCAGAGTGTAAGCTTTGTCATATCGTCACCTGGTGGCTCTGTTCAAGGCTGGGTTTCCGGCTATTGCGAACCGCATCACCTAATGCAGCCTAAACGGGAACACACTCCAGGAAAGTTGTTACTAAATTATTTCAATGTTGTGAATTGATTGCACTCAGGGGATTCGAACAGGTCTTTGTTTTTCTTTTTGAGTGTGGAGATAAGTATAGTACCAATATAATGCGCCACATTAGCTTTTTTTTTCTTTTTCTTTATTGCCAGTCAACAAAGTACGTACATACAGGCATAAAATAACTAGTCTGCCTTTGGCTTAAGCGATCGTTCGTGTCGCTTCTGTAGCGCATTAAATGAAAAAAAAAATATAAGAGAATGGTTCAACGCTGCTGAACCGAATTTGGAGCGAAAACATTAGCTGCAGGTGACCGAGCGTTCTCCTTCCTCTTCTACTTCTTCGTCGTCTCCTTCGTCGTCTTCTTCGCCATATTCCTCCTCTTCGTCTTCTTCTTCTTCATATTCGTCTTCTTCTTACTGTTCTTCCTCTTCGTCTTCTTCGTATTCTTCGCGGCTGTTCAAGGTCGTTGATGACTGCGGCCACGGACTACGCAATGTGCGAAACATGGCGTAATGTTGCTTTCGCAACAAAAGGGCAGTGAGGGTATTAGAGAACGTGAGACAGTAACCAGGATAATAAGGCATCGAGCAGACTTTGATAAAGAAGGTAGTATTTTAAAGATTGAAGCCACACACCCACACGAGTAAACGTTGGATGGCAAGCGATGCAGGATAGAGGTAGCAACAGTCCGACGACAGAGAAGCGAAAAATTCCGCACATCCGCGAAGCAACCATAAAAGTGAGGTAGACGAACGTCTTTATTTCACAAAATGTGCAGACACTAGAAAGAAGGAAAACAAAATATACAAGGCACGAAAGAGGAGATGTTTCATGAAAGGAGAAAACCAACAAAGACATACCTTCGACAACACCGAGCAACGAAGGGGGAAGTCTTAATCGCCTGCACCAGTGGAGCCCTACTGCTATAGTGCTCTAGAAGATTGGGCAGTGTGTCGACCGCGCCGCGAAATGCATGGGAGCGAGGGGCCGCTTTTGCGATGACGGAGGCGCCGCAGCGCAGAGGGCGCCACCAGCAACTGGTGTGTCAGCCGTCCGAGCGCCCGCGTATGCGCGCTGTGCGGCGGGGCGGATACCGCGCGGACTGTACGTTCTTGTTTGCTTGTGCGTCGTCTCGAGCTGTTCGCAACAAGATTTTACAAATATGCCCGTTAACGGTGCACAGTACTGTTTGCAATCACCTAATTTATTTTCCATTTTGGCCGTCGGCAACACCTCGGGGAAGTAACATGACAGGAGTTGGCTCCGAAGAAAACAGCTTGGAGAGGGCCGGCGTACGACTCGCACAGCACGCTTCACTCGCCGTACAGCTTGCTTTAGCATTCCTAAAGCACCTAATTCACGTCCAGAAATGTAGTCGTTTTGAAAAGAGGGCAGTTTGGAGGCAGGATGTATGAAGAAGTGAAACGTACAAAGCGTGCGTTCGAGCGCTGACTAAAACTTATCACAGTAACTCCATTATCAAAACAGTCCAAAATGGTATATTCCGTTGTTTCCCACGCCAACTATGCCGACTACAGTAAGTCACTGAAGCCACAAGAGAAGTCGGCATTCAGTTGGAATGAATTAAATGTGGACTACCCCGCATGGAGGTAAAGATGACTTAATTATTCAAGAAAATGTTTCCATTCTAGGGTACGCAAGCCACCGGTAATATGCAAGTCATTGCCTCCAGAAGATCGCTCTAGTCCTGTTTTATGTACATACAAAATAAAAAAAAATGAATAGCTTTGAAAAAGAAATAATGACGGAAAATAGAGGACGCAGAGGCTATAGGGTATACGCTTATTCGCTTCCGCTAGATCATCCTTCTGCGAAAGAGAGGTTGTGAGGCCAGCACGGTTTCTCACCACGAACAAAAATAGCGCTATAGGTTCGAGGCTAGGTCGCAATTTACTCAAAAATTTGGCTCGATGCACGGTCCTTTTCGACTGCTTTGCACTTTGCAAACTTCCTGTAAAATGTGAAGGTTCAAAAAGTTTACCTACTTGGAGCACCAGAAAAGCTCCCACTTGAATCAATGAAATTTATAGTGTTTTTGCAGCTTCGCTCTTTGCGAAGTAAGTGAATCACGACAAGAGTTTCCAAAGGGAAAATAATTAAATTCCCTTGGAAGTATTTCACGTGTAATATCAACCTTGTTAACAATTATAGTCTGGTTAGTACTGCAAAGAGCACCCGCGGCAAGTAGCATATATAGTCCGGTAAGCAGTAGTTGCAAGTATATCCAGTCGATTACTCATATTTCATGCCACACACTAAAATAATAAACACGTATTATGTCCGCATTTCATTTCGGCATTATTTTAATTGCTTGCGTATTAGGTGTTCGTCATCTTTTTCGCATTTTTCCGCTTTCTCTCGGTGCGCGCCAAGAACTGCATCATACCTGCCAAATCGACGCGTAATTATCAGTGCTTTTATTTTTGTTTGTTTGCTCTGTACCATTTGCTGCCAGTAAAGCGTCCGCACTCAAGTGCCCACTATGAACGTATTACGTATGTGACAGGTTTAATTTTTGACATTTTATTTGAAGTAATGCCGTAGCTGTATTTGACTTTTTTTTTTTGTTCATCTAAACAACTGGTTCGCCCTTTGGTTAGTGGCACGCAAACAAATGTCCGTGATATACGTATATGTTAATCACGAACAAAGAATAAATGCTTGAGTCGCGTATACCTTGTTTATTATTTTTTGCCGGTAAATACCACAGTGCTTTAAATTAGTACGGTAGTGAATAAATGTGTTTTGCTCGCACACTGTATTTGTAATTTATATAAGCGGTGATTAGGGCACATAAAGAACACCGAATAAAGAGATATATTACAGATTACTGGCGATTTAAGATAAACGTTGTTATGTATTAATAAGCGTAAGCTGCAAAATGTAAGCAGGTGTTTGTAAATAAGGTTTGTAAAAAATAAGTGTTCCTAAGGAGGCCTTACGAAGCACAAGCTTTGATTCGCATGTGCACTGTTTTTCTCCGCGTGTTAATAGCGCTCATGGGCAGTAGCCTTTATTCCCTTACGGGCAAAATGAATGCAAAACAGCATGCTTCGCTGCAAACATTAAGTACAAATTGCTCATCTGGACGATTTGTAACTGTCCGCAGGAAGAAATGTCCAGAGTTTCAGATAGCGATTCAAGCATAGCGCGCTGCTCCGAAGGACTACCCAAGAGTGCACAATGTCTACAGATAGACGTAAGATAACGGCAGGGATCAGTTTAAGCACCTGGAATAAGTCGCCTCTTTATTAATTATCACACTAATTGCGTAGCATCTGAAAATCGCTTCAAAGAGAACCGCACACCTCCTCTGTACCCCCGCTATCCCGCGGCCGCTACGCGCCGAGCGGCGAACGTGGCACCCCTGTTGCACGTCGCGCCCTCTCGCGGGAGTCGGTTCTTGTCATCGCAAAAGCGGCCCGCTCTCCGGCGCCGGTCGTCACACTGCCCAATATTCTAGAGCACTATACTACTGCTTTGCATAGATGGGAACGGCCGCGCGACGGAGCTGGGCTTGGCTTGATTTGGCTCGAGGGCGATACAAACGCATGGGCGACCGATCATCAAAAGACAAAAGTCAGTGGCCCGGAACAAGCGTGAACAGTGTCGCTTTGCGAAAGCAATCTGGGAGGCAAATCAGGAAGAGCTGGGGGACTTGTCTGGGGAAGCGTATGGACAAAATAGTCTGCAAAGGAGGCTGCAATAACCTACAAAGAATAGGAATAGAGAAAGGGAAGTTGGGGTAGTCAGGAAATGAAGGAAAAAGCAGCTCGAGCGTCTTGAAGCGATTGGCGAGTCTGTGTGACGGATGAAAAACAAAAATAAGACTATACTGGCTAAGAGATAAAACTTGTCAGATAGAGATTTTTTAAGCGCTAGAAGTATTCGTTGCTTTTCTTAGTCATGTTTATTTTTGGGAGGCTTTCTTTTACATCTAGGGATCGAGATGAAAAAGCACCAGTGTAAGCAGTTCAGGTCGACTTTGCCTTAGGAGCAGCATGTGTATGCATGCTTAGGAAAACTTTGTGCCTCCCGGCATGTAGACTGGGTGAGGAACTGAAATAATGAGTTTTAAGGCACTTGTTCCTGGAGCAAAAATGGTCACAATGCGTGTCATATATCAATTTGTTTACTTCCGCAAAGTTGATTTATTTCGCAGTTCCAGTCATAAGCATTTTTGAATTTCCCTTCAAAATGAAGTCATGTACGTGCAACGACTTGACCCGTTTAAATCAGAATCGCTTCTGAGCACTTGCGTTGCTAATATGCGTGCTTGTGCAGGTAGACCGCAAGTATGCTGACGCTGTTGCTTCATTTTGTCACGAAAAAAAGTTCGAACGCCGAGTCTCTGCTAGAGCGTGCACTCAAGGTCTAATTTGTGATCTAACTAGCCAATAAAATTTAGCACGAATTTAGAGCAGCACTCATTTACAGTTAGCCGGCGAGGAATGATACATGGTTGTCCTCGCTAACATCAAAGCCATTTTTTTTAAATCTCTGCATTTATAGCTTTTTTTTTTTCTTTGGCTCAGTTGGTATTATATTGTATTGCTGTCACGCTCTACTACAACCGAGACAGAAGAAAATAATGAAGCGCATAATCTACAGTTCACAGATGAAACACTTCGAAGGCAAAAAATTAAGAACCGACTATCAACATAGTTTTAGGGCTGGCCGCTTATGCCAACGCATTTAGTTGAATTTAGCCAAGACCATCTATTTTCCTTCGACTGTCGCGAGCAGGTAGACTGCATTTTCTCAAATTTCGAAAATGCATTCGACACTGTTAACCACTTCCTGTTGCTGCATAAACATTTCTTGGATTAACAAGCGATGTATTTAAATGAATTAAAATATTTTGAAGGGCGAAAGGAACTAGTCCTGGTCAATGACTGTTTTTCGGACAACGCGAGAGTGACTCCGGCGTTCTGCAGGAATCTTCGCTATGTCCACTACGAGTTTTAATTTATGCCACTGACATAAGGTAAAGTGTAAATTGCCGGGTGCGGCCTTATGCTGAAGATTGTGTTTTATGTTGTTCAATTAAAGCCCCATGTAACACAAATTACCTTCATAAATCTTCATTATTTTCAACGAAAGGAGCATGACTGAACAAGGTAAAATGCTATCGTGTTTCCTTTACGCACAGGCGTACTCCTATAGAGCCTGAGTACATTTTAAACGACCAATAAAGAAAACCGATGGAAAACATACTGACAAAGTTGTCGAGAATGTTAATCATTTTTAAAAAGAATTCCAAGGAGCTTTTGTATTTACTAACATCAGATCAGCTATGAAGTATGCCTTTGCTGTATGGGACCCTCAAGCCAGAAGCAATTGTGCTGTACCCGAACATGCTTAAAATCAGGCAGCGCGGTTTGCTACTAGCAACTTTTGTTGCTACTATACGATAGCACTACCGGCATACTGTGGAATAATCCTTTTGCCTTCATTGTGCAAGCTGTCAGCACGGCGCTGTTATAGATCAACGCTGTCATAGGCAGCCTGCCCGAGGGAGGTGCCTTCAACCTAACATCCAGCAACGTTCAGGACCCACGTGCGAAACGGGATGATGCTGCTTCTGGAAGATTACTGCTTTAAAGGACCGTCGACGGGCACATGCGCAGTCAACTGCACTCTCGTAAGACCACAAGCGTCACCGTAAATCCGCTCTACGTGCTCTCGTCGGTCATCACGCCGACACTGGGCACGGCAGCATTACCGACATGCGGTGGAATAATCATTTTGCTTTCATTGTGCAGGTGTGGAACTAACGAGGAAAATGTTTCCGTTGAGATGACAACTTTTTACTAGTGCTGCTGTGCCCGCAGCTTCAGAGTTTACTGTATGATGCCACAGTATTTCAACATTGCTCAGAACTAGCACTGATTGCGAAACAACTATATTTCATATTGTATGGGACGTAAAGGATATAAATGAAAAACAGCTTGCAGATATAAACAAAAAGCTAGACGCACTTTCATTATTGGAAAAGAAGGTAGCCTTCTGCAACGAGGAAATTGTTCGCATGAATAAAGTAACTGATACATTAGAAAAACAAATTGATGATTAAAAAAAAAACAATACAGAAGATAGAATCTGATAGTGTATGGCTTAGAAGAAGTGGATAGAGACAATGAAAACCCTTGAGCAGGCTGCTAATAAATCAATTAGCGAATTTAGTCTTGGCTCAACCAAGCCGCCATTGAACGAATCCACACATTAGGTAAACCTGAGAATAACTAGGACCGACCGGTCATCTTAAAACATTTAAAATCGAGACGAAAAACAGCTATACTGAAAAACGGCCGCAAACTGAAAAGTATAGGATTTTGCATTAGTGAAGTTTTTTCTCTTGGGATTAGCGAAATTAGAAGGAACCTTTGGGCAAGCACGAAAGAACAAGAACAATAAAAAAAAGTGTCCTTAGCTTTCGATAAGTCGCTTATCAATGGCCGCGTATACATCTGGGAATATGATAGGAACGACGGAGTATCGCTGCAAAAGAGCGACGAGAAACACAAGAAAAAGTCGCAAAAAAAAAAAAACACGATACAGATATAAGCACACCTGTGACCCGATGAGGAGCACCATCAAGGAATTGACTATTATCAACATAGATTCTAGAAGGAATCACCCGAAAACATTCTTCTAGAAAACGAAGCAGATATAAAATTCGATTACTGAAGTGTATAGGTTTTTGCCATACGTTAGCAATAGTGAAATAGTTCCTCTAAACTAAGAAGTCATCCGTAAAGACCGTGTTCCCATGGCGGAGGTTTGCCTCTTATTATGCAAAAACGCATTCTATTTCTCACCCTTCCTGATGTAACAGACGCGGAAGCAGTTTTTTTGCAAACTTGTTTGCAGCATACGAAAATTATTTTCGGCAGATTCTACAGAAGTCCTTCTTCTGGCAAAGAATGTGTATTGCAGTTCACAATTTCTTTCAGCATTATTTTTGCAATTCTCGAATCATTCTCATGGGTGAATTTAACCTGCTAGTTACCGATTGGACTCCTACTATGCCGCACGTTTCCCTTATCTCAGACGGTGTAATTAATTTGATGATGACATTTATCGTTCATCGAGTAGTTATCGATCCTACACGCGTACTGCGATCTTAAAAAAAAAAAAAAAAAACGGACCTGATTTGATTATAATCAGCGATCATTTTCCTGTGCATCATGTTGTAACACAACATCGAAGGCATCTAGACCACTGAATACCAGTCGGTCGGTTACCTCTCGAATGCAGCATAAATTACCACTCCCTAACTAATTCCGGATACAGCTTTGCTAGTGCAGATGACGCCGGGATCCTAACTCGTCTCGCGCGTGAATTCGACAGCTTTTCCGAAACTGCACACATGTACAGGCATAGATGAAGTTTGGCTAGCCTTGAAAAACTTTATGAATAATTGCATGGCAAATTTCGTTCCCCTAAAAGTGAAACGGGCCGCTAAAAACAACTTTTGGGTAGCAAGAGAGGTTATTCACGCGCAGCGCCTAGTAAAAAGAATACGCAGATCGATTGATATTAAAAGTGAAAGTGAACTGAAAAACTTATGGTTAGGAAATACCGTTCGAACGCTCAAGCAAAATTTAAGCTGCGAAGTAAGCTAAGACCATTATTTCAGCGTGACTTTGCCGAACGTTTAAGTAATCATGAAATGTTTTAGAACAATATTCGTAACCTTGAAAATCCGCCGTGCAGACGATCACTAGAAGATAAGGCTAAAACTGCTAATATGTACAACGATTTTTTCTTCTTTAAGTTTTCTAATAATAGCGGAATCTGCCCAGAATCTAGCACTTTGCCCATAAACAATATTGGACCTACCAGAATTGCAGATGCCTTCTTCTCAGCCTAGATCCTAAGAAAACAACCAGCCCTAATATTCCGAATGAGTTTTCAAAAGGTACGCGGAGTGGTGTAGCAGATACCTTGCTTTTATGTTTCGCAAATTTATTTCATCGTCAATATTGCCAAAAGAGTGGAAATTAGCAATACCTATTCACAAATAAGGGACACAACTTCAGCCTCAAACTATAGACCAATATCCCTTACATGTACATCATGTAACATTTTCAATCTTATTTCGAAGCGTATAACCACTTTTCATGAGAGAATAGCTTATTGACACATCATAAGCATGAATTTCGACTTGGGCTATCAACCGTTACGCAACTAATTGAGGTTGTACACGACCTAGCACTTAAATTTGTAGTTTTCGAGCGTGTCCCATCCAAAACAGTACCCGTTTTGTCCTAAGTGCCTCAGGGATCAGTTCTTAGGCCACTGTTATTTCTGCGTTTTACCAATGACATCACTAACAACAATAATTGTGGCATTAAACTAGTGGCATGTGACTATTATTTACAATACAATTACACCCACTAAGACCACCTGTCTTTATATAGTTCCCTCAAATAAATAACTGAATGGGGTAACACATGGCAAATGACAATAATACGCAAAAATCTGTCCACATGGCCGTAACAAGAAAAAAGCACCCGTCACGCTTTTCGTACACAGCAAACGGCGTTGCACTACGCAAGTTATGCACCACAAATATCCAGGAATCACGCTGTCATCTGAACGCAGCTGGGACTTACATCACTAACTTCATACCAAGTGCTTTGCGAAAACTTTTCTTTATAAGAAGGCGCCTAAGGTTCACACCAGTATCCACTCAATTTCTAGCAAACACCACTTTCGTAAGGCCAATATTTTAGACTACGCGAATGCTGTCTGGTTCTCTTAGTCACTAACAAACATAAAAAAATCTTGAAGCTGTTTTCAGCACAAGACATTACGAGTAATATATAACAAATATAACAAATAAAGCGCACCGAATCTCCGACATTGCTTGCAGGTTCATGTGGCCTTTCTACCTTATCATCGAGAGAAAAACTAGCGCGCATGACCTTTCGGTTTCAGTTATTACATAATCACCACAAAAGAAATTAAAAAAAAAAACAACAACATAACCTTTTCACAATAGCGACCATCTCGGCACGAACACTCGTGCCCACTTAGCGAGTACATCTTTCATAATGACACGTTCAAGCATTCTTTCTTTCCTCTCGCCATCAGTGAATGGAGTCGTTTAGAATATCGCATTACTAGCGCACAATCTCTATCTTCATTATTGTGAGAAGTAGATCATTTAATGAATTCGTGATATTGGTGCACGAGCCGTACTTGCTGCCTATTGATAGGAAAAGTGTCACCTCTAAAGCTTTGCCATTTACGCGATGTTGACTGCATTGTAAAGTTGTGCTTGTTATTGCTGATTATTTGCTCTGTATATCTTTTTAACACAGATAATGTTTTTCACTTTTCGCGTACGTGTACTATTATGTCCTGTTGTGCTGCGCATGAAGTATATGTATATGTGCTTTGTTTGAACTGTACTAATAGCCCCCTGCTATGGTCTTGGAAGAAGATCGGCAGGAATTGTAAATAAATAAATAAATAAATAAATAAATAAATAAATAAATAAATAAATAAATAAATAAATAAATAAATAAATAAATAAATAAATAAATAAATAAATAATCAAATAAATAAATAAATAAATAAATAAATAAATAAATAAATAAATAAATAAATAAATAAATAAATAAACAAATAAATAAATAAATAAATAAATAAATAAATAAATAAATAAATAAATAAATAAATAAATAAATAAATAAATAAATAAATAAATAAATAAATAAATAAATAAATAAATTATGCTTAGCAGATGCATCAGGCAGGACCTGGAGTGGGACTCTCTCGAGGAGCGTCAATTGCAAATTAAATTAGAATTTCTTTACAATATTTACTTCAATAAAGTGCCATACATCCTAAAACATATTTTTTGCCACCGTATTTTCGAACACGTGCCACTATGAATGGAAAATACGTGAGATGCAATGTCGCAGTGATGTTTTGAAACAATTTTACTTATCGCATGTGAGTAATGGATGAAACAAGCTGCCTTATCATGCTGCTCAGTGCTAATGTGAGGATAATTTTTGAGCTCTGTTTTCGTTCCTGGATATCCACTTACTGTTTACTGCCTTTTTATCCGTATTTACTTTGGTACTACCAGCCCATTTGACACATATAAGTACACAGTTCATTCTCTTCTTTTGGTTCCTCTTTTCTAGCTCTTCTGACACATATCATTTCGAACCAATTAGCCCATGTTGTTTGTTCGATTTCTCAGTTTATCAATCCACCGCCGTGCGTCGGTAATTACGCTGTCACGGTGCTGCAGGAAATGCTAACAAAAATAAATAAAAATATTACAGGATTGCACTTGGCATCACTTAAGAACTTAATGGCCAAAGTCTTTCCTCCTTCTTCTCCTCTTCTTGTTTGTCTACCTCTTCTATTCTTCCTTTATCTTGCGTGCTTGTGCAATCGTTATCATTTCATTACCTTCTATTATCTGCCTTCGTCATCAGAAATTATTGCGACGTCCTTGCTAGGTAAATTGTGTTGACGTCAGAGCCTGTTTGGATGCCTCGTTGACAGATCTCGCGGAATCTCGCAGCTTCTCGATGACACATCTCGCTGACACATGTTGCAGACGCGAGATATTAGCCATACGCATAGAAAGGTTTTCGCCCTAAAACGAATAGTCGTCCTCGAGTGCGAGATGGCAGGACGGCTATGTAACTTTCAGGGTTGTATAGTCCTGAAGCCCTATTGTCATTGCCATATCCCACAGTTCATTTGGGCCCACTGCAGTACCCTACACTTTGTGCTGTTATCATCTGTTTTGGTTTGGCTCGGCTTGGCTGGTAGCTGCGACTGCGATAGTGGCGCTAGTGTATCTGTGGCGCAAGTGTGGCGCAAGTGTATAAAAGCGGAGTGCGAGAATAAACGGGGGTTCATTTCGTCGCTTGGGAGCTCGGTGTCAGGACTGCTTTCTCTGGCAGCGTTCCGGCGCGGGTGCAACGGCGCCCCCCCTGCCTGGGCTAACACGACATGGTGTCAGAAGTGGCCGTCTACGACATGATGTCAGATGGTCAAGAATCTTCGCACTGAGCCAGGCACCTTCCATCCACGATGTCGAAGACGCCTTCAATGCGGCTGCATGGACTGCAGCAACCGCCACCGCTGGACTTTGACCGCACGTCAGAGTGGCCGGCGTGGATCGAACATTTCGACGACTTCCGATATGCAACGGGACTCAACGAATGCTCCGGGGAGGCTCAGGTACGAACGCTGTTGTACACAATGGGGAGGCAAGCTCGTGACATATTCAAGACGTTTTCACTATCTGACGAAGACGCCAAGAACTATGAAACCGTAAAGAAAACGTTCGACGGACACTTTGTAAAAGAGAGGAACATCGTGTACGAAAGCGCCTGTTTCCACAGACGCGTACAAATGCCAGGAGAGTCGGTAGACCAGTTCGTCACTGCGCTACACGGCTTGGCGGAACGTTGCGACTACGGTGAACTAAAAGAACGAATGATCCGAGACAGACTGGTTGTCGGGATCCGCGACGCAAAGCTCTCGGAAGCTTTGCAAATGGATTCTCAGCTAACGCTGGCTTCGGCGCTGTCGAAGGCTCGCTTAAAGGAAAGCGTCCAACAGCAGCAAAGTACTCTACGAGGACAGCACAGCCATCAGTCATCGGAAATTCGTGACCAGGACCCCAATGTGGACGCGGTGGTTCAACAGAGGCACAAGGGACGTCTGCATGGGCAACGAAGGCCGGAGGTGCGGCAGCATGGGCAACGAACGCCGGAGGTGCGGTGTCCTTTCTGCAGTGGCGACGCCCACCCCAGGACAATGTGCCCAGCCAGAGCTGCCAAGTGTCTTCACTGTGGCAAGAAGGGACATTTCGCAAAGGCCTGCTTGAAGAAAGCAACGGCTTCCGCTCAACGAAAGGTACGCGTCTCAGCGGTCAACCAGGAAACTGGAGAGCTACGCGTCTCAGCGGTCAACCAGGAGACTGGAGAGACTTTCGTGGGATCAATAGATGCATGCAGAAAAGCGCGATTTGTTCAGGTGCGCATTAATTCTGTGCCCATTTTTGCAAAGGTTGACTCAGGTGCTGAAGTGTCAGTATTACCAGCAACGTTTCCGGGATTACCGTCCCGACTGGTAAAAACCGATGAAATCTTGCAAGGTGCAGGAGGCAGTAAGCTTAACGTACTAGGCAAATTCGTAGCAGAGATCGCATGGAAAGAGAAAACTGTGTATCAAACATGCTACGTTGTCAGTCCGTTACGCGACGTCCTTCTAGGATTACCTGCACTTGAGGCCTTAGGTATCGTGAAATTTGCAGACGCGGTCGAGTCGGGAAACCTGCAGTACGAGACGCGTTTTCCAGAAATGTTCCGCGGTCTAGGTACGATGCCAGGGCAGTACACCATCAGGCTACAAGCTGGCGCTATCCCGCATGCCATAAGCGCTCCACGCAGGGTACCAATTCCCCTGAGGGAGTCCCTGAAGCGCGAAATAGATAAAATGGAGCGTTTAGGCATAATCAGGAAAGTGGATGGGCCCACCGAATGGTGCGCCGGAATAGTTCCGGTAGTGAAACCCTCAGGCGACCTGAGAGTTTGCGTAGACCTCACTAAATTGAACAAATGCTTAGTTCGAGAGCGATTTACGTTACCAACTGTGGATCAAGCTCTAGGGTCACTGTCGGGAGCGAAATGGTTTTCAAAGCTCGATGCCAACTCAGGCTTCCACCAGGTGCGACTTAGTAAAGACTCGGAAGAGCTAACCACGTTCTTAACACCCTTCGGTAGATACTGTTTCACGCGACTACCCTTTGGAATTACCTCCGCTCCGGAGTACTTCCAAAAGAGAATGTCTGAGATACTAGGTGGCCTGCCGGGGGTCGTTAATTTCATGGACGATGTCCTAGTGTTTGGCGAAAGCAAAGCTCAACACGATGAGCGTTTAAGTAACGTGATCACACGCCTAGCAAGGGCAAATGTGACATTAAACAAAGAGAAATGCTTATTCGGGGTTAGGCAAGTGCGTTTTTTGGGTCACATTCTGAATGAAGAAGGTATTCATCCTGATCCAGCGAAGGTCAGTGCTATAAAAGATTTGAGAGCACCCAGAAACGTTACTGAGCTTAGAAGCATTTTGGGCATGGCGAATCATTTGGGCCGCTTCCTGCCACATTTAGCCCAAGTGTCTGCTCCCATGCGTGTTCTTTTGCACAAGGATAGGGACTGGGTCTGGGACAGCAATCAGGAAAAAGCGTTCCAAGAACTCAAAGAGCTCATTTGTTCAGCGCAATGCATGGCTTTGTACGACGCTTCGCTACAAACCACTCTTTCAGCTGACGCATCGTCTTTCGGTCTGAGAGCAGTTTTGTTTCAAAAGCAAAAAGACGGGCAACGTAGACCAGTTGCATTCGCTTCTCGTTCGCTCACCAAAACCGAGCAACGGTACTCCCAGATCGAAAAGGAGGCGCTGGCGTTGACGTGGGCAGCGGAAAGATTTGATGAGTATATACGTGGTCTGGAAGTTGTTTTTGAAACTGACCACAAGCCCTTGGTGTCGCTGTTGGGTCACATGGCAATCGACGCTATGCCCCCAAGAATTCAACGTCTTCGTCTGCGCCTGATGCGATACAGTTTTTGTGTATTATATGTACCAGGCAAATCGCCAACCACTGCTGATACTCTTTCACGTTCGCCGTTAGCTCGTACGAAAGTGGAAAGCTGTTTACCTGTCTCAGAGGTAACCGCTTACTCGAAAGCTTGTTTACTGGGTTTAGAAACAGGCGACGATTTCTTGAAAAGAGTAAAAGAAGGTCAAGCAAAAGACGAAGTGTGTCGAAGCTTGCGCACAGTGTGCAAAAAAGGGTGGCCCAGGAAACAAAATGTTCCCTGTTATCTTCTGCCATACTGGCAGGAACGTGTATGCATTACTTTGGTGAACGGGTTTCTGCTCAAAGGTATGAGGCTTATCATTCCTCAGACCCTTCGCAAGGAAGCGCTAAGCAAACTGCATGACGGTCACCAAGGCATCTCGCGATGCCGCAGAGTGGCTAAAGGTTCTGTCTGGTGGCCGGGACTTAGCACTGAGATAGCGTCATTCGTGAAACAGTGCAGCGTTTGCGCGATGCATGCGCCAGAACAGATCGAACCTATGATTGCATCGCCAACGCTCTCTTTTCCTTGGGAGAGAGTAGGGGTCGATCTGTTTCAAATTCAGGAACAGCAATATCTTGTCGTAGTAGACTATCTTTCGCGATACCCAGAGATTGCCATTCTTCCGTCAACAAAGTCTGTTACCGTGATAAGCAAAATGAAAAGCATTTTTGCGCGACATGGCATTCCCGAGTGTGTGGTGACCGACAATGGTCCCCAATTTGTCAGTGCCGAGTTCGAGAAATTTGCAAAACTGTATGGCTTCCGTCATGTCACCTCGAGTCCGAGGCACCCCCAGGGAAACGGGGAAGTCGAACGTATGGTAAAGACGGTTAAGAATCTCATTCTAAAATCGGACGACCCTTACTTAGCCTTGCTGGCTTATAGGGCCACACCTGGTGTTCTGAACGTCAGCCCAGCGGAGATACTGATGGGTAGAAGGCTTAGGACGAGAGTCCCAATGCTGCCTTCGCACCGCAATCCGGGACAATGCTGTCTGCAAGAAGCGGCAGCCAAGGACCGTAAAGTCAGAAAGGAGCAAAGCCGCCACTTCGACCGACGTCACCGGTCTAAAAATCTCCCAAAGCTGGAAGCAGGTGATGTGGTGTGGGTGACTGATCTCCGTACCAAAGGTACAGTGCTCGGAGCAGCACCACAGCCGCGTTCATACCGTGTTCAAACGGAAAACGGGGTTGAAGTCCGTCGAAACAGGAGAATGCTTAACCGTCTCCCAAAAGACCGGGTAGATAGCGGGAATTACGAATTTCCGGATAGTCAGGAACAGCCCAGCAGGGCCGGATTGGTAACTGGAGTAGACAACCAATTTGACGAAGCTCCGGAAGCTTTGGTGCCTCTAACTCAGACGGAGACTGACGGTGGCAATTCTCAAGCTAGAATTGTAACTACGACCAGATTTGGAAGAGTTGTTCGCAAACCCATAAGGCTGGGCGTGGACGACTGATGCTGGAGTGACTGTGTTCTGTCGTGTTTTCTTGGGCGTCTTCCAATGTTACTTTGAAGTGTATGCATGTAAAGTTAATAGTGCTTGAAAAGGGGGATGTGCTGTTATCATCTGTTTTGGTTTGGCTCGGCTTGGCTGGCAGCTGCGACTGCGATAGTGGCGCTAGTGTATCTGTGGCGCAAGTGTGGCGCAAGTGTATAAAAGCGGAGTGCGAGAATAAACGGGGGTTCATTTCGTCGCTTGGGAGCTCGGTGTCAGGACTGCTTTCTCTGGCAGCGTTCCGGCGCGGGTGCAACGGCGCCCCCCCTGCCTGGGCTAACACGACACACTTCACCTCCACCAATCACCTCCACTCATGCGGATTTGAGCCAGTGGTAGTATTATTTATTGCAGCTGATTTCCTTATCTAAATATGGCCTCGGTTGTCTGTCCTTTGCACACAATTCGCTTACGTCTATTCTCTGTTTTTAAAACTCGGCGGAAATATTTGATGATCATATTGCTCAAGAATTCATGCCTGTATTTTTCTTCCTGCCAGCGATAAAACTAATTTCCTTCTCCATTATTTTCTGGGAAGTTTTCAAGCATGTTCGTTGCCCCAGGCTTTCTATTTCATATGCGACGATTGAAAAGACTCGTTTTTGCACATTTTCTCCTTCAATAATGTCAGAATGCGGAAGGTTCGAGTTTGCACAGCCGGATTCGAAGGAGAGCGGGTGCTTTTTCCTACGGCCTTATCAATCGCCGTGGAAGCAATGAAACCTTTTCTTCTTGAGTTATGCTCTAACCCGTTGCAAGGTAGCGCGATCTTCTCAGTGTTTTCTGCGCGTCTGCTTCACCTGGTTTCGCTCTTCCCGCTGGTTTCGAAGTGAGCGCAGCACCAAAATAAACTGCATTTGCTTCAGATGCTTGTCGCCAGTGCATCCCACACGTGCATGAAGCATGCATGACAAAACTTGTTTTGAGAGCCTTTAAAGAACGACTTATTCCTTGTCAAAAGTGTGACGATCAGATGTAGACACTACGACCTTAAATAGAGAGCCTTAGGTGCTGTATCCATCCATTCTTAAAAAAATACTTTTAGTTCATTCAGGTTTGACAAATGCTAGAAGTAAGATTGGTTAATGCGAAACTGGCATGGGTGGCGGATCTATGAGGTTTAATATCCCAAAACAACTCAGACTATGAGGGGCGCCGTACTGAAGATTTTGGAAATTTTGATCACCCAGGGTTACTGAACGTGCACTGCACAGCGGTCCTGATGGTATCGCCTCCATCGAGACGCGGGGGCCATCGAACTCGAAAGAAAGGAAAACCCAAACATTTTAAGTTCGCGCTGCTATAGATACCGCCCTGTAAAAACGCCCAGGAAACATCTACTAGCAACTTCTAATTTTCTTGACACAGAGTAACATCGTAATTAATTTTATATTTTGTAATATGCGTGCTGGTAGTTGCTGTCAAACTTGGCCTAATTTTGGCGGACACCAAATTTTTGCGTGTTGTTATTTTTGCGACTGGCTAGCTCATGCAAAACGTTGCTCTTTCGAGCAACTCCAGGAAAAAGCGATTTATAATTAAGCGAATAAAATTATTCTGAGAGCTGGGCGCTTCTATTTAGAACTGAAAGTGGTAAACGAGGCGGCCTCTCCCATTGTGGGTGTGCTTCTTTAGAGGTTTTAATTTAAATAGAATCCGTTATGCCCCTTTGGAGAAGCTATCTGAACTTTCCAAGCTCTACACCATTAACAATGAAGATCGAATCCCTGACCAAGTCAAAAAATGAAAATGACGTTTCGGGTCCCATACAGGGCCTTTGCTCACAATAGGACTGTCACGGAAGAAGGCAAAACATATATGATTCAGTGTGCTCCGTAATCGTTGGTCAATAACCAATCTTCATTGTTAATGATGCATCACCCTGACCACACGGTGCTCCGTCGAACGTTAGACAAGGTTCCACACTACGGTAATGTGCACCGCGCAGAAGTTGCAGGCGAGTTGTTTTAAAAAATATAGAAATTAATGACTGTTGCGTTCACACAAACAGCTATCCCCTCCCTAGTTTTTCTGCCCCGATTTTGAACTCACCAAAGATAGTTCTTACGAAAAACATAAGTATAATTTTAAAAGAATGCTTAGTTCCGAACGAGAATGGTTTTACGTACATTAAATTTTTAATCTTTTCTTTTGAGAAGACTCAGTTTGAAGGATAGTGATTTTTAGTGTTGTTTTCAGCTCTCTTAACTTCTTCAGAGTAATTAGTGCCAAGTTTATCAAAAGTTGCTGCTTATGCATGTACTGGACTGACTCCACCTGTCATAGATGTACGTGTGTCAGACTTTCAGCTGAATGATATGTTCTGATCATAAAACATAGGCGAACTGAAGAGAAAAGTTGACTGCATTGGACACCTGAAATTTTATCTGCGGACAAATTTTGTTCTGCAATCCGAGTCGTTGGAGAGCCAGGTATTACCGTCAATACCATAATAGGGCTAAACTAAAACGGCAGTGGTTTATACAAACCTAATATTTTTCAATCATCCGCTTGCCATGAAAACGCTTCAGGCCGAATATGATTCCGGACCGCGGTAAATGCCTTTCAAAACGTATACTGCATGGTGTATGGATTTTATGTTTGTGCAAAATTTAATGTTAGAAAGCGTTGACACCAGTATATTCGGAGGCTCATGCGAGCATGCTGTCATGCTGATGCATGTGCGCGCGTGCGGAAAATTATCTGCCTTTTATGCCTTATATATGGCAGATCTCTGACACTGGTTGCGTGGTCTCTGCATAAATAAGAAGAGGTGAAATATCGGGACGCGTCGGTTGGAAATGATGTCCGCGAGAGCGAGGCGAGCGCTCGCTCTCCTTGTTCGTAAAAGGCGGTAGCAGAAGCTGAGCAGTTAGGTGCTGGTGACCCCTGCGGGAGATGAAAACAGATCCCATTGGGAATGCCGTAAAAATAAGCGTCCTCCACTCGAGACCCGTCGTGCAATATGCGTAACAACAAAGACATTCCCCCGCCTACTTATTTGCCCGCTAATTCCTCGCTAATCGTCTCGTTACTTAACAGAAATAGATATAATTCTTCATTCAATTGATCTAATTACGCTGTTATCTGTCGCAAAATATACTTAATTTGTCAGCTGGTTAAAATTTGCTTTGGTTCTGTTCTTTCGTCTATTCTGAACTGGTAGAAATGAAGATTTTGTAGTGTTTATTGCATTTATATTACTATACAGAACACGAACGAATTAAACGTGAATAATAATTTGGTTTAGTTCATCTTTTGAGCCTCTAATCAGAAAAATGTCGCCAGAAAGCTCGCAAGCTCGCAAGCTATCAAGAATTCCCGTTGTTGTAAGCTTCGACCTCAGCCCAACCTGTCGCCCTAAATAGTTGATAGACATCTTGTTTTTACCCCAGGAATTTCTTCGATGCGCTTGTATGAATGAGTGAATTATTCCTGCAACTCTCCAGTACTCAAGGTCGATTTGAAAGAAACAAAAAACCTAACAATGAAAAACGAAATGAACAAAGTAATGTCGGCGCAGAAAATGAAAGGAAATAAAATAAAGGAAAAATTAGCAGATGTTTAGCATAGTTATTTGTGGTTAGTGTGACCGAAGAAAGGATTTTATTGGTCGGCTTTTGCAGCTAGGAGGCAAAATCGGCTACAATGGTCGCCATATTGGCTCAAATTACACGGTACTGGCTCAGAACATCGCGCGTAAATGTATCCCCTTTGAGATGCGCGTGTTTCGGATCTGTGCGAATCGCTGCAAGGCCAGGAAGGCTACACTTGTTTCCAGGTGAAGCCGCTTGAAAATCTCATGAATGTTGACTATTCGGAATAGATTTAGAATAGAAAAGAAATACAACACGTGTAATGTTTTGCACAAATCAACTACCACTTTTTTACTGGTTTTTTTCCTTCTCAGCCTAGCCTTAATAAATAAGTTTCTGAAAGAAACAGCAAAACAAAATCGATTCAAATTATATGTTCTACTTCCTTAATAGGACACGAATCGCTGGAAACAGATTCCTTTTGGCAGCTATGCTGGGTTGTTTTCGCTCTCGGGACAACAAACACAAAGACCGATTGGGCGCGGTGTTTTGGTGGAGGTCGCGAAACTAATTTGCGTAACATAACCTGCCCCCTACTTCAGCGCGGAGCTGCGCGTCTGGCCACGGCGGGGCCAGCGAGGGGAGAGCTAAATAAGGCCACGGCACCGCAGAGCGAATTCAGCGGAAGGGGATGCCCGCCGCCTCTGTAATTACGGCTGCGTGCAATTTCGGGCTAATTAGCTTTGGCATTCCGGCGCGTGCCAAAGTCGCCAAATGTCTCCTTTATCACCGTCTCAACAACAGCCTTTTCGAAAAGCGCGTGGGTGATTGCTTCTACTTCTCTTCCTGGCGGCAAGAGTCACGGCACTTACGAACTGCACCTTTGGGCTTTACTTATCTGTCTTTACAGGCACGCTTGTGGTCCGTTTAGGGCGGCCCCAAATGTCCTAAGAAAGCTATTACTTCTATATATCCTTATCAAATTCATTTCTGCTTTGAAACACTGTCAGTTGTGTTTTTCTTTCTTGTAATCTATTTAAGAAGATCTCTTCTCCCACATTTAGCATGAATAACTAACCAATTCTTGTTTGTCCAGCCGCTTTCCCAATTCAACATTTAACGAGCTAGACTAATATATGACACGTTTTCAACATCTTTTACGTGGTTTTAGCTCCTTCTTTTTCCTTGTATTGTGTTGTGCTTTAACGTCGCGATTATGTCACCTGCCGATACCTTCCTTGATGCATTTAGTGACACTAGCTTCCCCACTCAAAACTGTTGTTCCCACATTCCATGATGGCCGCCAGCAAATACATTTTGTATATCCATGAAAGAAGAGGAAAATCTAAACTTTACGTGTGTAATCTAAATATATGAATCTGCCTCCTTTCTTTTATAAAAAATTGATACAGAAACTAACACTGCTTACTTGTGAGAATGCGAAAGCATCACTCTTTCTGTGGCCGCAATTTTGCTGTAAATTTTTCTTAGTGCAATAAAGCTCTTTCTTATAACCCGTTTGCGTATTTCTTGTAGGTACATCATGTCGACGATATTCGAACCTTGTCGATACATATCGACGAGAGTTTTTGAGCTTGTACGGACTGGTAGCAAGACCTAGTCAGAATGCATTAGAAGTATAATGTGTGTTTATTTCACACGGTGCTTCAGGACTTCGAAACTATGGAGACTGAGCTGCTCTGCTCGGACCCTGCGCTCCAGCTAGCTGCCGTCCAGCTGGCCTGGAACGGTGCCGGTCAACAACGTCTGCCGGCCTGCGTCTAAGGCTGGGCCCCCCGCCACCCGCCCCAAGAGACGGAGGGCCAGAGCTCCATCATCCTCTGGTTTAAATAAAAAGCTCTACTCTCTCTCTTTCTCTCTTTCGCTCTCGGTCTCTCGACGTGCCATGATCAATCTCTTCGTAGGAACAGCAATCGCTCTCCGTAGTCGCAGTCGACAATTATTACTACTGTAACTACAGTACCAATCCAAACAGTCATTAGCGAGGAACACTTACGATAAGTACCTCAGCCGTTAGCCAGGAAAACAATGTTGAAAAGTTAGTGCTTCAGACACTCAAAATATAAAGAGATATGGCACCAAACATTTCAGGTTTTCGGAGAGCAGCGCTTCAACACAAATACGAAAAAAATATGAGGATAAAGGTTACAGTTCGAAGTTACTTTTTCGACCGGTTACAAACGTTTCGTAATCATTTGAAGACGCAATGGTGGCAGGGAGTTGATTCCACAGATGGATGGTGAGGATGAGTGGCGAGTGGATGAAAATACCATTTTGAGCCAAGATGGGTTGCACTTTCAGTTGATGGTCAATGCGTAAGAATATGTGATGGACCGGCGTGATATGATAGAACCAACAGAAGAATGACCATATTAAAATTTTGTAGAAAGAGGACAGTATGGACAACATTTTCCGTATTTCAAGAAGAGGTAAGTTGAGGGCTGTTTTTATTTCAGTTACACCTGCTGATCGCAAATAGTTTTCAGATATGAAATGGGCAGGTTAATTTTGTAGATGCTCCAATTTTGTTCCCAAGTATGCTTGAGGGGGGTTCCAAATCAAAGAGGTGTAATCCAATTTGGAGCGCACTTGTGTAGTGAATGCTATTACCTTGTGTATGGATTAGCTAAACGCTGGTTGCGTCTAAGGAATCTGATTGTTTAGGAAGCCGTATTGATAACCGTATCTATGTGAAAATTCCATCAAAGGTCTGATGCTAAATGCACACCTAAATAATTTATGATGGGTAACGATTCAATACGTTCGTTGTTCAAATGTAATGACATGGTTCGGTGCTAGATAAGGCAAATCAGACAAGATTTTTTTTTAGGTGTTCATTTCCATTTGGGGTTGTGTGCGCCAATCGCTAATCTTAATAAAGCCTAATTTTGGATGGCTACAGACCGAAAGATCAGTAATCTGTGTGTGTATCACGCAATAATTCGCAAATAAGCTGACCGTGGAATTTAGGTTATTACTGATGTCATTAATATAAACTAAGAACAAAATACGTACGAGTACAGGCCCTTGCGACACTTCAGATTTAACGAGGCGAATGACGAATGTCTATTAACAAATACTAATTGATAGCGTATAACAAACAATCTCGTTATTCAAGAAGTAACCTTAAAATTTATTTTTAGATTCTCAAGCTTCTTTAGTAGACGTATATGTGTTGAAGTTTGTCGGATGCATTGACGAAATCTATAAATACGACGTCTATTTTAGAGTGAGCATGAACAGTGTGATAAAGGCCAGTAACTAATTCAAACAGTTGTGTTTCGTACGACCTACCGTGTAGGAAGCCGTGCTGACTTAAAAAAAAAAAGTTATGTTTTGCCAGATGACTCATGATGGCAGGCGAGATCATGTGCACTAGCAATTTGCAGTTTATGTTAGTTAAAAAATTATTCTGTAATTTGATGGCCGAGAGACACCGCCAGACTTGAACACGGGTATAACACGCATAATTTCCTGTCATTTGGGACACAACCAGAATCAATGGATTGGTGAAAAATAGCAGCCAAGATGGGGAATACTGCAGGCTTTGCAATTTTTAATAATTTAGGACATATCCCATCGAAGTCGGATGCAGAGCTAGCAGCTAGGCGGGCTAGGGCAACAGACACCTTCTAACGTGACAGATATGTCGGGCATGGTTTCTTGCAGCTTTAGAAATGGTAGTTATCAGTGAACACTGAGCTGAAAAATGGGTAAATTCCTCGGCGCTTCTTCAGGTGAAGTAAGGAGCATTCCTTCCCTAATTATTGATACTGAGAAATTGATCCATATTTTGGATTAACAACGCGCCAAAAGTTTTGAGGATTGTTTTTAAAAGATGTTAAATGTCACTGTTATAAAACTTGTAATTTACAATATCAATTTCGGTATCGCACAGCTGCGCATGTGTGTGGTATTCATTCAAAACGTGCCCAGATTCTGACCTTTTAGTTTTCACTTACAACTTTTTGTTTACGTTTATATATCTTCTGACGCTCCTTCTGAACTATGTGCCCTCTGTAGATGTGGCGATGGTGACTTTAGGTAAGTATTTATCTTTTAGCAAAGTTAATTTGTCATGAATAAGACACCAGCTTTCATTCGCCTCCCGCGAACTTTCAACAGGTGCCCCTCCCACATTTATGAGCCGAGTACTCTTCGTGGTGTACGCGTTGCGTGTCTGCCTGGTGCGCAGAGCGCTCGGCTTAGAACCTCGATGCCTATTAATTTATATTACTGAATTATATATTCTGCCCATCGCATGCAGGTGAACACATCATACCAACCTTTTACGCACAAAAAACCAACCTCGCCCGAAGTCAAGAAGTCTTCTTGAATAAGCTCATCGCCCATGCGACTTACACGCCACGTATTATGAACCGCTGGCATCAGTATACACAGAAAATGATTACGAGCCCCCATTGTACGACTCGAACGCGCGGCGGCATATCTCATCTACCCTGGGATTGCCCTGCTTTTTCTGCTGGACGCTCCGAGATCGAACCCTACCGCCTGAACTATCGTTTTTTTTTCTTTCTAGGAACTGATGCTAACACACAAATGATATTTGACAAGTATGGCTCCTTTAGCCGCCTAGTCAGACCAATATGATTTCAGTGATGACATGTGCAAACTAATGAAGATTCTGCCTACTTTCCTTTACCCCCATCCATTACCATGAACCTTCCTATTCAATAAAGAATGTTCAATCAATCAATTTTCTGCCCGTCCCACACGCTGCCATGTTTATGGGTGCCATCGAGTGTACATAACAACTAAAGGCGTATTTTCGCGTAATGGGGCTGGAAGGAATTCGCTCTAAAAATAAAAGCACCTGCACGGGAGCTTTAAAGGGACACTAAAGACAGCCAAAGATGGTATGAAAATCTAATAAACTACATTTGGTGACACTGTCGCCGCATATCCGGCAGCAAAAAATCGAATAATTGCTGAGATATTGCGATAAGAAGTTGAGGTTTTTTCTTGTTCCCGCCGGTCGAATTCAAACTGTGGCCTCCAACTACGTAGTTGGAGTTGAGTGACGCACACTATGACGTAAGCGGAGACTCCGTGATAACTAGCGAGCCGGCGCGGCCCGTGGCGTCGCATCCCTCAAGGGCCAACTTGGCAACAGCGTACTCGCAATGACGGCCTCAGCCGAAATAAATAAAACGATGAAGAGAGTAATTTACCGAGCGATGGGCCCATAAAGGAAGAAAAAAAAAACATAGAGCGCTTGTAATGCACAATACTTTACATGTTTCTCAAGCTTTTGCGCTCCTTCTTGCACTGTGTATAAACAAACCGAGCCCTCGGTCATCGCAACGCTTCCTGACATGTTTACATACAAATAAGATTTAGTTACCAGCAAAATAGTGTCCTCGCTGCTGCGCTTGTCAGTTTTGAAGCTTCGTCGCACTTTTTTCCTTCAAGGTTTGTGCTACAGCTCCGTGTTCAGCGAAAATTACGTCCACGATAGCAGAACATGACCGAAGTGCCGGCGCCACTACATTTGCCAGCGCTGTGAAATTCCACATGTTAAAATGGATCCAGTGCACAATATAGTGCGCATAGGCATCCAGAACATTAGTTGCAAGACGTGAGAGCAGGCAGCATGCGCCGATGATCAAGAAGTTGTAACTTTTAGACCGACAGCAGAAACACTTTATTGTAAATGGGGCCATGACCTAAAAACTAGAAATATTTTCAAGGTTCTTGTGGCGCGGCGTAGCCGAGCGGTTAGCGCCGAACGTTGCGGACCAAGCAGTAGCGAGTTCGACTCGAGTCTTACCGCTTCTGGCGGCTTTTTTTTTTTTTCTACAAGTCGATTTTTTTTTTTAACATTTTGTAATGTATTTCTGGTGCTTCGTTATTTTTAGTTTTTACTTTTTACCCGCGGCCCTTTTTTTCGCCGGGCGACGAGCGCAATATATCGACGCTCTCCTTGGTATGAGCGGGAAGTATGCCCCTTTTGTTTACGACGCCTGCAAATAGCACGTTGAAGGTCTTGTTGACGCAGTTTATGTTGGTCAGATGTGCCATGATTTAGTGAACAATTGAATGATAATGCATTTTTCCTTCGGTACTTAGCATATATATTTTTTTTTCGTGGCGTACGTAGCTGCAGTCAAGCGGCCAGGTCGCAGTCGAAGCGGCAACGGCGGCGATTTGTTGGCGCAGAAGTGTGAACGAAGGAGTGTGTCGGCGGTAGCGGATTTCGCTCGCTCGTGCCTCCGAATGCTCAAATGGGAACCATCAAGGCGCATCTGCTGCTCCAAGCTCGTAATTCAGGCGCTGCAGGTTCAAACAAACTATCCGAGTGCGCACGAAATGCCTGAGCCGAAACATAACCAAAACTGAAGTGGGCGCCTGTGGCGCCTCCAAGTATATTTTTGTATTTGCCTTGCAACGTTTACGTTGTCTTTTCGCCGTCGTTTACGTATGATAAAAGCGTGTTATCATGTTTGAGAAAAAACGTACTACCGCATTCAAACATGCAACGTAATTCGCATTTGTCAGCCTCCGGGATCCCTAGCGCGTCACGTGATTTGTAGTTGCGAGCCTCGGCCGTTTGGCTGTGGTGGCGATACCTGTATTTCTGTTATTTTTCTTTACTACCTTATAACAGCTCTGTTTTCAGTAAGAGTGGTCTTTTTGTAATCAGGAACTGGCATTCTATCGATGCAAACCCACTTCCTTTCTCTCTTTAGTGTCCCTTTAAGAAAACAGGCGTGTTCTAAACAGTTCGCGAATCTTCTCTGCAAGATGTGCTTGAGAACCATTTGCGAACAGTCCCTCGCTGTTGCCAAATGATCATGCTAAGGTACACTATAAGCATTAACACTCGCGTTTTTACTAGTCAGTAACTCAGGAAGCGGAACATTCACAGCGGTATATAATATATTGTTCCATTGTGTAGCCGTTTATTGTCATTTCCCAACTAGTTATGCATCGGCATTCTCCCATTTCCGCAGGGTTCTCCTGTTGCCTTACATTTCATACATTTCGGTACTTCTCCGATACAAACTTCGCAACTCATAGAGATTCATAAGGAAATCCTCATAGAGATATGCGGATATTGAGTAGTATATAAAGCACAAGTGCACTCTGTTGCGAAGAAAATATTTATACCTCACGCTAAGCTAATTCTGGTCTTATTTCTGAGTCATTTTCAGTGTTAATTATTATTATTATTATTATTATTATTATTATTATTATTATTATTATTATTATTATTATTATTATTATTATTATTATTATTATTATTATTATTATTATTATTATTATTATTATTATTATTATTATTTTGCATTTGTGAATCCATGCAGCGCGCCTCTAATTTTGAAGCCATTGCTTCCCTGGAATGCAGTTGCCTCAACATCTCTCCGATGCCAGTGCACGTTAAATACCCCCAGGTGGTCGATATTTCTGGAGCCCTCTCCTACCCGTCTCTCAGAGCCTAACTTGGTTTAAGACGTTAGACCCCCCAAACCAAACCGTCTTAGTGTATTGCACCAGTGCCAGTTGCAGTGCAGTGAACACAATTTTAGCAGTAGTAACTGCGTCGAACAGCGCTGTTTACGATGCATGATGAGTGTTGTACGGAGAGCTGTGTCACAAAACAGATCGTCTTTTTATTCTTTACTAGGATGGCTTTAGTTCCAGATAATCGATGATAAAAAAGGTAGCACTTCAGCTACCTTCATTAGGCGGTACAAAACAGCGCGCATACAGACCAACCATATATATTGAGAAGCGTGTGTGTCTCGTGTGTGTTACGAACTCAAAAGTAGCATCCTCTTAATTGCAGTTAGTATTAATGCAAGTATTCAAGAGATGCCGCTGTGTCTTGTAACTGTAATATTTAACTGGCAAAGCAACCAGGACCTCCCTCTTCCTCCATGGCGGCGACCGCGCGTGTTCTCCGATTGCTGTGCGTGCTCCGGCCACCACCGTTCGCCGTTACGCTCAAATTTCGCATTAGGAAGTGACGCAATCATCGGCAATTTTTTTAATATGACAGCGCGGTGTGGGATCCCCGTACAGCTACATTATCACACCTTTTAATCAGAGCGAGTACAGGATCGTGCAAGCCGCTTTGTCGCCAATGGCTATAATTTTCAAACCTGCCCTTCGGCAAGAAAGGAATCTTTTCATTGGGGGACTTGTCAGTGCTAGGCGCCTACGCAGTAAATTAGAAATGTTTTACCTCATATATTTCAATAAGACCAATATCGGTACATCTCTGCATGTTCTCCTGCCACATTTTATGTCTGCACTCGGTGATCACGCTTTTAAGGTACGAGAACTCATACGCCAAAGTAAAGCTTATAACAATTTCTACTTTGCTAATGTCATATCTGTGTGGAACAAACTACCTAAATATCTGGATCGCTGCACAGCCATGAAAGAGTTTTGTACATTTATTCATAAAACTGACTCTATCTAAAGCGAATAATTCACCATACAAGAGTGTATGCATATGTTTCTCGGGTTGATGGCTGTACTATTAGTTTCAATAGTTTCATCGTCCGAATATGCCAGTTGTAAAGCCTGATGCCATTGAGTGCTGCAGAAATCTTTGAATAAAATACTGCAGCGCGTTCACTCGGTCCCCTTCTAACGCGACTGACACAAAAACCCTAAAAACATTAGATATTTGTGGAAAATGTATACCTTTTCGACTCGCCACCAAAAAGGCCCGGATTCGACCCCCGCTACCCGCAATAGTTGGCAGCCATTTATTATTTATTATTCCTTTTTTTTTCGTTTACACTACAGTTACCTCCTCATCGATTTTGGCTGTATTTGGAATTTTGTTTGGTGGGTTCTGCCTTTTAAGGATCCCCGGGTTATCAGGTCACGAACGTCATGCACACTGGTGACGCCACACGGGAATCTTACTCTATCGCGTAGAAAGAGGCAAATGCAGACACACCTGTATTAACCATCATTTCATTCGTTAGAAATCAACCGATCGAAGGCTCTGTGCTTGCTACCAACGCCGCATCACTTCTACTGTAAGCCAAGACGGCACACCCACAACGCATACGCAGCACTCTGCGGGGAAGGAAAAACAAAATCGAAAGTGTGTGTGTGTGTGTGTGTGTGTGTGTGTGTGTGTGTGTGTGTGTGTGTGTGTGTGTGTGTGTGTGTGTGTGTGTGTGTGTGTGTGTGTGTGTGTGTGTGTGTGTGTGTGTGTGTGTGTGTGTGTGTGTGTGTGTGTGTGTGTGTGTGTGTGTGTGTGTGTGTGTGTGTGTGTGTGTGTGTGTGTGTGTGTGTGTGCGTGTGTGTGTGCGTGCGTGCGTGCGTGCGTGCGTGCACGTGTACGCAGCCCTTGCCGAGAGACACGCGCGGAAGGAAGAACGATAATGTGCGCATTCTTTCGTGCCAAACACGCGACAAATGCGGAGGAACTGCACGGAAAGCAGTTTGCACTGCTTACGCCGTTCTGTTTCACTGCCGAGTGGTGGTTTTTGTCGCAGACTTTTCTGTGCCGTAGTAGCTGCCCGCTGAGAAGGGAAGAATTCGGGAAAAGAGAAACGGAGAGCGAAAGAGAGAGAAACAAGGGAAGTAGAATGTTGTGTCGATTTAGTTTCTCTCGTTATGCATGCGGTATTTTTTTTTATCGAGACAATGGTGGACCGTTTTGTCGGGTAGGCGGCGCTCTTGCATGCATCCCGCGCTCCGCTGTGCAGCAGGAATGCGGGATGGTCGTGAAGGAGCGCTTGATTAAGTTAGCCGGTTAGTCACTCGTACTCGCGAGAAAAGCGCTTGTGCACGCACAACTCTGCGTCGAATTGACTGTCTGGATTAGCCCAGTGCAGAAGGCTCTATACTATTACTGCTACAGTGAAACCTTGAGCACTAAAGTGCGATGAGGCTTTCGGCGATTTACTGCGTCGGCTTCTGTGGCGTTGAGGACGCGCCAAATGAAAGGCGCAGCACGGATCGCATGCAAGGCGGGGGTAGATGCGTGAGTCACCTGGTGATGTCATCGGTCATGACCGGAGAGTGGACGTGACCGATGCAGTCACCTCTTGATGTCGTCACAATCTCTCGATGTTCCGCAGAATCTCGCTATGAAGTGTGACACTTGTCGCGGACGGACAATCATGAGCCTATTATGGCTTTCGCCTTAATAATGGGCACCACAGGTAAAAGCCGTACCACTTACAAGCTCCCATTGAATTCCCATACGTATGACATATCCGCTTTTGTGAAAAAATATTTATACGACTGGATATATCGAAGCACCAGTTAACCACACTGACCATTTATTGTGCGTCAATTTGTATCGGTTCAGGATAATTTTTCGTGTCGATACCATACGGCAAATCGCAATCGCCGAGCATGGCTTCCGCTGCCAAACACCACGCAACACACGCGGAAAACGTATTCGGACCTAAACGGTGCCTTCATAATGTGCAGCTCGCGTATGCCGCCCACTATATCACGCCACGCTGCCCAGTGCCCATTGCCTGCGGCGCCATTTCCAGTCATTCACTGGACACAACTAAATGCGAGCCTATTTGCTCCAGTTTGTCTATAGGTGCAGATCATTAACTATGAATGTATGAATGATCTTAGCTGCCGTTGTCGGCGAACTTTAGGTGACGTCAAGCCAAAAACCTAGAGCCGTTATCCGGGCACCGAACGAGAGTTAAAGCGATATAATGAGTTCTCGGCCCTAGTGCAGGAGTGGCATAAAAACACTTAATGCTGCGCAAACGAGTTACATAGCTAATTGCTTATAATGTCTTCTTAGTGTTCGTTGGTATATCATTCAAGATGTGCATTTAAGATACGGCGAAATTTAATTTGTCCTTTCTAACAACGACATAAAAATGGCAAATATATGGCAAAATGCACTTTATTAACATACGTTGGTTGCCACGGGACTTTGAGAGAGGGCCTCTTGAGGACAAAAGGGTCGACCCAGGATGAGAGGGGGACTCCAGGGTGATAGGGGGGCTGCGCGGAACAACGGCTTCCGCACTGCCCTAAGGATGGCACCACGGTATCATGCTCGTAAACATTTCATGCTTACATCTCCTCTCGATTACCGGAGAGGCAGCAATTTTTAGGCATACAATTCTTTTAGCTCCCGCTGTCGGCGATGATGAGCTTAAGTCTAGCCAGCGCCGAGAGCGAACATCCAAGCACCAATCCTCTTCCCCGCATATCGATTTACCTTAATCCGGGAATCGAAATGTGAACATTCGAGCACCGAACGAGACTTAGAGATGCGTTGACACTTCTCTAAGGCTTTCGCTGTCTCCCCAAGGCCACGGTGTCGTACACTCGTGCGGAGTAGAACACCATTCAACGCCAGCAATCGAGGCGACATCTGTTCAAAGCGCTTTCGGGCACTTGGAATCAAGTCTGTCACTGGTTACGGCGCCAACTCGTGGCGTTCCCCTCATTAGCAGGCGGTTGTATATACACGTTCGGGGAGCATTCGAATGCGCTGCTCCTCCTGCATTTTTCTGAGGCCAGGGTCTCTTTGTGGCCACGCACTCTTTCGCATCGTTCGGCATTTCAGTGCCGTCACCGTCCCAGCTGCGTAAGCCAAGCGATGGAGCCTTATGAAAGGAAAGATAGAAAGCGTCTTGCGGAAGGCGGTTGCTTTTAGAGTTCAGAGTAGAAGATTGCTCGCACCTGCCGGCAATGTGATTTGCCCGCGGCTATTTTATGTTTACATCTAGTCTCAATTTCAGGAGAGGCAGTGATTTTCTTTTTTGTCTCCCCAGTAGATAGAGTTTAGAAGATTGCTCGGTATGCACGATGTTATAGACATCTCAACATGGAAACGCATGACAATTTTGTTCTCAGGCAGCGGTTATCAACAAAGCTCTGGCTGTGCTGCCGTGTCGTGAAGTGTTGCGCCATGCTGCTTGTGAGCTGTAGGGTAAAGCTAACCAGAACGAGCACGCACCATGAAACAGCCGCTGTGCGTCTCCTTTTAATGTGATCCTATGCTTCCGCACCCAGAAAGCACATAGAAATATTTTGAACATATTATTCTTATAGATATGTATCAAATCTAGACTTCTTTGTACTCTATATATACACGCTCCTCGATGACATTATCATTTTATTTCTCGAAGGACCTTTTTCTACAGCCGCTGATGTCCATGCGGGCCGTGGAATGAACCTAACTGCGTTAGCAGGGTGCGTTGATTCGGCCTGTGTATGGTACATTCACGCGATAGCGTTAAGAGCCCCGTGCCGCAGAAATGCCGATGTCGACGTTGTGGTTGTGATGTGAGAATCGGACGAAAGTAAAGAAACAATAAAAATTTTGCGGAAACCCGCGGAATCGAACACTGTTCATTGGCAGTGCAAGGCGAGCATGAAATCACACCCCCTTAGAAGCGCATTGCTTCTCTCCAAACTGAATAGCGCATCTTAATTCTCTTTCTCTAGCATGAGGATGATAGGCTAGTCAACTGCGCATTTCTGGCGAGCGGGTACTAAGCATTGGACACGATTGGATTGAACTACATTAGATTGGATTGGATTGGTTTGGATTGAATTGGACACGATTAGATTGAATTGACAGGATTGAAGTGGGTTGGATTTGACTGGATTGAACTGTATTTCATTGAACTGGATAGGATTTGGACCTACTGTGTGCACTGCCTATGAAGGTTAGCTAAGGTTTTGGTGCGTCATTAGAAAGAAACTAATTACAGAAATAATAGTTGTGCAAATAGAAAAGAACATTTCCGCTTTGCTCATCTGCCATGCAGCGCTCACTGTAAAATTCTCTAGATTATACGACGTTGTCGCAGCAGATGGCGCGAGCCGCCGGCCGATTCGAATCTTATACATCCATCCATCGTATTCAAGACAGTGGGCTTTAAGGACAGCGGAGCTATTGCATTCAACTCTTAATGGTGAACCTTAAGCGTTCTGCTTTTTTTTTTTTTTTTTTTTTCCAGACACGCAGTGCGCGCTTTGTGCGCGTTGAAGGCACCCGTGACTCTGATAGGCGGTAGACTATGCGCCAACCAGTCTCTCTTTGGTATACACAGTGGCAAGGAAGCCCGTTAGCATGACCCCCTTTGCAAACAAGGTTGCTTGCAGCTATAACAAAGCAACTGCTATAACAAAAATCGCAGATGCTTTATTGCCATCATTATCCTCATCATCATCCGGATAATCTTTTTGTCTCTCTCTTGCCGCGTCTAGTATAGTGCTACCGGATTGAAAACTTTTCGAATTGGAACGGCCGAGAGCCCTGCCTGTGAAAACTGTGGCTGTGAAGAGACAGCTGAACATGTCCTGTGTGAATTCCCTGCATTTGTGTATGAAAGTCATGGGTTGCGTTGCGTGTTGAACCGCCTCGATCCTTGCCCTTTAACGGCGGATACGATCATTGGTCCGTGGCCACGACAGTCGACTGACTTCAAGGCATACAGGGAACTTTTTAGATACCTGACAGCCATCGGCTTGAGTGAAGAGTTGTGACTGTAATCTGCGTCCCCTTTCTCTTCCCCTCTTTAATCCCCTTATTCTTTTTCCTCAGTGTAGGGTAGCCAACCGGAGGCCTCTCTGGTTAACATCCCTGCTGTTTCTCCTCCTCCCTGCTATCTTTCTGTCATATCACATACCTTAAACTTGTCCTGAGCTAGCTGCATTCCCTTGACCCCCGAAAACTTCTTAATCTCATCCGCCCGGCTAACTTTCTGCCGTCCGCTGTGCTATGCTTGCTGTCGTTTGGAATCAGATTTGTTACCTTGAGCGATCAGCAGTTATTCTTTTTTCGCATTACATATCCTCTCCTTTCCCATTTTTTCTTGATTTTGAATAGGAAATTATTAACTCAAATTTGTTCCCTTACCCCCTCTGTACGCTTCCTTTTTCTTGACGTTACACCTGCCATTTTCCATTCTGTAGCTCTCTACGTCATCCAAATTTAAGTACAACCATATTATATAACTAATCATTATTTGCATTTCATTTCCTGAGTAAATAACAAAGCGCAACGTTATCAGTGAATCGCGGAATACCGAGGCATTCTGCAGCAAATCACATCCCTCACTGTTCCCATTCGAGTTACATGGATACTTCCTCTAAGCAAGCGATAGGCACTACTGGATGGATCGTGTTTTCTTGTCTAACCTTTTTTGTTTTGTCTTCTTCTTTGTGTTTAATTATCTTTCCCCTAAACAGATCACATTACTAATTTCTGTCATTATTGAGTAAATATTAAAAAAAACATAAAGTACCATCCCCAATGCTTTCCTTGGCCTCGCCGACTGTTGGCTTCTTTCCTTCTTCCTTTTTCCTAAGGAAATTTTTATTACATTTTTTCTGGAAGACAATAGTTGCTACGCAGCCACTATACATATATTTGAGTACTTCCACATATGGCTCATCTACACCCTGATTTCGCAATCCCTGCATGTCCACTGAAGTTTCGACTGGGTCAAATGGTTTTTAATATTTTATGAATGATACACATAAGAGCTGGTTATATTCCAAGCCTTTTTCTACCACTTCGTAGAGAGTGTGTACATGATAAATTTAGAATTGTATAATGATGACGATTTCTTTTTTCTTTTTTTTGTCCATACTGTATATATGTATTGTGTTCATTACACTGATTGAGCAATTTTTTAACATGCAAATGAAGCTTTTTTATTTTGTTATGTTTGCTTCAGTTCATACAATGTCCTTGCACATTTAGTTTTTTCTATAAAAGGTTGTCCTGCAGATTATGCACTGCTTATGTAAACATTTGCGACCGCTGTATGCTGTATTGTACGACCGCTGTATGCCTTGTACACAGGGACTTGAACCTCGTCAAGTGAAGTGTTTTTTACTTTTGTTCGAGCCCCTGCCGCTTTGACGGAAATAAATTGAATTGAAAGAGAGTATCAGCGTTTGCGAAATCTTCATTTTTTTATTTTTTTCAAAAACGCGTAGTGCCAATAAAGCATTATTTCGGCGGATACAAACCTTTATACAGAAACGGAGTCCTTCATGTTGCATCTCACCACTTCACTTGGCACTGCGCTCTGTTGCTTGACGGTTTGCTAAAAAAGAATACTATAAAATGTTTGCCCTTGGGTTATACGGTCTCACGTTGCGACTGTCGTACGCCCGTGAAGGTACATAAAGCGGCGTACGCAAGCGTGATGAGGGTGAAACTCCTGCTTGATTGTAATAGACTGTGCAAAAGACCTTTAGAGTAGAGCCCTGCGTAGTTTATTCAGTGGAACCCAGCCTAGTTCCTTTTTTCATTTTTCTTCCACTAAGGAAGCGATTCTAGAGGCCGACAAATAATCACGCAGTAGCAGATTGAATGCACTCAAGCATGTGTGCACGACTAGTATAAAGTTCATCCCACCCAGGGAAGGCATGTCCTAAAATTGGCCTGAAGTGTGAGGCCGCCTCTTTAGCCTCCCTATGCGCATGCTGTATATCACGCTGGAGAAAACTGACGAATCCACCTGGCTTGGTGGCTACAGTTTAACATGCAGTGACTATGCACCGTACACTGAAAGAATAACAACTAGACACTAATGCTTACTTCCTGAGTTATTACCGTATAAAGGGAATATTGATAAACCAATTTATTTTTATTTTTCCCAGCAAATGATACGTGCGCGCATTTTTTTTTTAACAATCAGAGGCTTTATATGGAAGCTACACCAACTATCAGTATGTCAGATCATCTTTGATATGTGTGGAATTCGTTTCACATGACACTCTGGTGTGCAAGTCGAAATTATACGTGAAACGCCGCACTCGGGACTTAACCTCGTCATTGGTATAGTTTATAAGAATGATTAACATACAACAGTGGGCCCAGCCCAGAGCTTTGAGGCCTTCCCGAAGGTACCGAAACCAGATTAGAGCACTTTCCTTTTACCAATACTCGATGTTTTCTGTTCGCTGAGTAGTCCATATATAAACGATCGTATTGATATTTAGGCTATCAAGAGTTTTGAACAGGATCGAGTGACATACTGAAGGAACGCTTTTTGAAACTCCAACAATATACCAAAAATATACCGTCTATTACTGTCGCACCATCAATTACAGAGGGTATGTCATGATAGCATTTAATGAGCTTCGTTGTGCAAAAAAAAAAAAAAAAACCTTTTCTGAACCCATACAGGTATTGCTAAAAAAAGGTGTTTCATTATTGCAGAATACGGGATATGTTCGATAACTTTAGAACAAACTGAAGCTAGCAAAATTGATTTGGATCCACAATTGAAAGCGGCCAGTTCATTTATAATCTTCCAGTCACCTGGTAGCTTGCCATCTAAAAGCGACTTAAATATTACATAAACGTACCTTGACACAATGACAGGACCCTCTTTTATAGCCTGGGTGAGATGCTGCAAGAACCTGTAGTCTTGGGCATGTCTAAATTGTCAAGCATATGTAGTATAGAAATACTACAAACAAGAAGTGGCAAAGAAAGGCAAGGTACCTTTTTTTTCCGTTTCCAATGTACATTCATGCGCAAAAGTGGAGAGATCACGCGTTTTAACAAAACTGAGCCAGCTTTTTCTGACGGTGAAGTTGTTATTTTTAAGTTATGCATAGGGTGGGGCCTCACTAATATTCTTGCCCTCTCGCCAGAAAAAAAGAAACTGTCAGGTGCGTTGTTTTATACAGAAAAATAATAACTGAAGCGGTTCACGGGGTCTCTCCACTTTTGCGCAGGGGTGTACATTTGAAAACAGGCAGCTTTAAGAAAAAGCTGCAAAAGCAACTTGACAAGTCTTAAGACCCGTTTATTGATAGCAGCAGCACTATGGGACGACAGTGCAAAGAAAACAGTAATAATGAAACCCAGAAAAAAGAGAAAAACAGAACAAAAGAAAAACCAAACGAAAATAAAACTCTACACTGAAACTCGTAAATACCAAGTTACATATGTTGTATAATATCATAAAATAGGTCGAAACAGATAAAAAATTGCACTCAAATTAATCACAAAAGATGTGCGATTCACAACGGACTTACGTAGTGAATACAGCCAGACATTTGATGACCGACCGTCACCACTAAATAACAATCTGAATCAAAAGTCTCAATAATGTACTTGCGGCATTACGAATTCTTGATCACTAGTGATTTCGATCAAGAGCAGGTTGTGCATGATGAAAGAAAGCTTGAAAAATTCATTATATAATGTCGCCTTATCGAGGTCATTGCATGCTAACAAACTATCATCCTCCTTTACCACAAATTTTCATGAATGTCCAGCACATCTTTTCATTATTTACTGTTAAAATCAAACGCTAAGTTGAAAAAACATGTTTGCAGCCCTCATGTAGCTTTGTTTCATTTAACTGTGTTAGTTCTTTAAGAAAATTAAACAACTGATGTTTTTGCTTCTTTTTTTTTATGCGGGGAATAAGCTCTTTTCGATGTATCGAATAATGAGCCAGTTATCCATGGCTTCTCTCTTCGTTTTGCTGCACAATGGGCTTCGTACATGAAGGTCAGTTAGGTTATGAGCTTGTAGCGCCAACGAGGCGGAATGTGAGAACAAGAAAATAAAGTCGAGCGGCGCGTGCACGGGGCTAAAGCCGGGCACGCACCCTTCGGACCTGAAAGCCTGACACCTTGCACACCTATTTCTAGTGCTCCTGTTTGCCTTCACGCGCTTACAGCGGAGCGCCAGAAGAGTCTGCTTGCCAAGTGCCTTTCTCCGATACAATCGTCCTCAGGGGGCAGTCAGGCTTATGCGTCTTTCCTGCAAAGAAGACTTCCAGGAAGTATTCTTTACAGACTTCAGGAATACTTGCAGGAAGTGCGTTTCTGAAAGTCTTCTTTACTAGAAAGACGCATAAGTCTGACTGCCCCCTGAGGACGATTGTATCGGAGAAAGGCACTTGGCAAGCAGAAATTGGTTCCTGCCTGCAACGCCACGTGAACAGCATGACGGTTGATGACCCTTTCGTCATAAGGAGCTCATCAAAAGTAATTTGGCGTCCGCAAAAGGGTATGAAGGGTGCTACTATTGGATTTACAATTGACGTAGAAGAACTTTTCTACTCTGTCCCTCACCGCGGCCTTTACACTGCGGTTCGTGCGGCCATACTTCACTAAGGGGAACTGCGCTTCTAGAATGGCTCCGGTATTACAAGCGATGACTTCATTAAGCTGCTAGAATTATATCTAGATTCGACGGTTATCCAATTCAAGGATCAGTACTTTGTGCAAAAAAAAAAAAAAAATGCCATATGCATAATGTGATCAATCGCTCTAATTCTGTGTGACATTTTCCTGGCTCCAATGGATAAATGTATTTGTGAAAGACTTCCAGGTACTGGAGTGTTAAGCATATGTCGGTATGTGGATGACTTTTTAATTTTTCTTAAAAACTTCTATCTTGAGTCCGTTGACAGTCAGCGCCAGTCCTGTTGTTACTTGTTCGTCCGTGTCTATTCGCGCTGTCGATTATTAGTAGAGGATAACCGATGGTCGCACCATTCTCTCTGTGCGTAGGCATTCTAAAATAGCGAGGTCCTTCGATTCTTTCCTGCCTAACTTTTTCAGCATAGCCACAGGTAGTTTGTACCGGGCTCAAGAGAAAAGCATATTAGTTGCGGTTGCATGGGGACAAAGCAATGTTTTCTTCCCCTACCTGCTCTCGGCTTCAATGTTTATCATTCTACTTCTGCGAGACGCCCACGTGGTCTTAACCGTAGAAGAGAGCTCGTCAAGTTTAACTGAAACGTGTTACAGCGACAAAGACACTATGAGAAGCAATTTTCGGCAACGTTGTAGTGACGTGCTAATGTAGGCTGCTTTTTATTGGTGCTGTACTTGTCTTTGGAGGAGTGAAATGGGAAAGCAAAAGACCGGGAAAATTGAGTTGAGTGCCATTCATAGTTTGCTTGTGTTTGGAAACTTTATTCTCGTTTGAAACTTCAACTCCCGTTCTAGTCTTAGTGGGCAAGCGCTTTAGGGACCCTTTAAAACATGTAAGATATGGGAGCACTAGAAACAAATGTCCTGCCACAAGCGCGGATGAGCAGTGGTGACGAAACGCTTTCTGGTTAAAAAACGTCTGACCGTGCATGCTCAATCATAAGTTAAATGACGTATTGCGCTATAACTGTCAGCTTCGTTACGTATACAAAATACCACCTAAACTAAAACTTTCATCAAGTCCCGTAAAGTGACTTCTGGAACTTCAAAACAATATAAAAAAACTCAAAACAGAGGAATAAATTAAAGTGATACTCACAGAGCACTGCATGCAGAACTGAAAGCATGTCACTGCTTCCACTGTGGTGATTGTTTTGCGCAGATAATTTCAAAGGGACCTAACAAAACAACCCAACTAGGTTTCCTGCTGCTATATTTCCGGTATTATCGCAATGATATAAATCTACATAATGGCAAATGTTCCCTTTGCACGAGCGGAAAACGTCAGAGCTTATCTGTGCCTTGGGATCATGGCCAATGCCAGCATTCACATGTCTCACAGGCATGCAGATGATTACTGATACACCGTGCGAATTTTAAGCCAATATACTGCCACAAAGAAAACAGCAAGAGCCGAAGACTCATCGCACTGATGATATCCCCACTTTGAGTATCTTATTTTCGCGTCACTCGCTTTGGAAACCCAGCACGCACAACACAATAAAACACGACGCAATAGTAATGACTTCCAGCTTTCTGTAAAAATTCAGAAGTTGATGTAATTTCGAAGGTATTGAACAATGTTACCCGCGAAGCGCGTTTCACTCGTCAAAGCACTTCTTCGCTGTGTCTTTCTGGTCTTAACCTCCAGGGGCAGTGTTTCCATTGGAGAAAGGCTGCATGGCTGCAGCGCCGGGAGTTTTGAGCTTGTTATCGCTACAGGCACTCCGCCACTGCTGAACAAGCGCACGCGTGCCTTCCTTGTAACCGCTTTTAATATGTTAAGAGTTTGAGATGTCTCTCAGCGGGAAGAGAGGCACCGGAGTGAATAGAAAATCCTGATTGGGAAAAAGGGGTCACGAGCACCCCAATCTGGCTGCTTTTTGCATCTTTCTGACATCGTGTGGTCTCGGTAATTGCACAAACCAGCGAAGGATTAGTGCTCCGCCATGTCAGTTACCAGCTGCCGCCTACCAACCATGTTTCTCATTTTTCGCTGCAATGTCGGCGCCGAAATCAACATCAACGGCAGATTTTATACGTAACGCAACCTTCATCGCTATCACGTTAAAACAGGTTCACGTTTAGGTTTAGCCTCAAGCGTAGAGGCGATAGCGTCTTTAACACCACCTTTTCATTCCGCGAACTTTCAGCATTGACAGATTGGCACAGAGTTTGGCAAAGTGTTAACCGCCTTTAGTGCTTTTTTTTTTGTGTGTGTGTGTGGAGGGGGGGGGGGGGGGGGGAGGGCAGAAAGACGCAGCATCTGTCTCACTTCTGAGTGGCCGTCTAGACGCATAATTAGTGGCGTACAAGTGCAGGTAAATATGTTGTACCTGCAATTGTACAACAAGTGGAATTGTTTTGAGGCAAGGCTGCATACTGTCGCCCTGCCTATTTAACCTATATGCAGAGTGCATCATGAGGAAGGCCGGTCTGGACGAGTCTTCAGCTGGAGTGAAGATTGCTGGAAAACGTATCAGCAACCTTAGATATGCGGATGATACCACTTTAATGGCCGAAAGTGAAGTGGAACTCGAGAGACTTCTGATGCGCGTACAAGAAGATAGTGAGAAGTTTGGATTTAAACTGAACATTAAAAAGACAAAGATCATGGCGTCTTGCCCTATCAAGTCCTGGAGCATCAATGGACAAGAAGTGGAAGCTGTGACAGATTTTCTGTTCTTGGGCTCCAAGATTACCTCGGAAGGAGACTGCAGCCATGAAATTAGGAGACGCCTGCTTCTGGGAAAGAGAGCAATGGTTAGCCTTGACCGCCTAGTAAAGAGCAGAGACATTAGTCTGCCAACCTAGATCCGCATAACTCGCGCTATGGTCTTTCCAGTTGTGATGTATGGATGCGAGAGTTGGACTGTGAAAAAGGCTGACCGCCGAAGAATTGACGCGTTTGAATTGTGGTGCTGGCGAAGACTCTTGAGAGTTCCTTGGACTGCCAGGAGATCAAATCAGTCAATATTGTCGATTATAAACCCTGACTGCTCATTGGAGGGTCAAATTCTAAAGTTAAAGCTCAGCTACTTTGGTCATTTGATGAGAAGAGAGGAGTCGCTGGAGAAAGATTTGATGTTGGGAAAGGTTGAGGGTCGCCGGAGAAGGGGTAGGCAGCGAACGCGATGTTTAGATGGCATCCTCCAGGCACTGCAGATGAAGTTATGTGATATTAGGAAGATAGTGAGAGACCGGAAAGCGTGGCGTGACATGGTCCATAGGGTCACGAAGAGTCGGACACGACTGAATGACTGAACTGAACTGAATGTTGTACCTCCGGGTACTCCACAAGAAGATCCAACGCCACCAAACTGGTAAGACACCATTATGATCCCTGCACAACGAATCATCATCATCATCATCATCATCATCATCATCAGCCTGATTATACCCACTGCAGGGCGAAGGCCTCTCCCATATTTCTCCACTTAACCCGGTTCTGTGCTAGCTGCATCCACTTGACCCCTGCGAACTTCTTAATCTCATCCGCCCACCTAACTTTCTGCCGCCCCCTGCTACGCTTTCCTTCCCTTGGAATCCAGTTTGTTACCCTCAGCGACCATCGGTTATCCTCTCTTTGCACTACATGTCCTGCCCATGTCCATTTCTTCTTCCTAATTTCCACTAGAATGTCGGTAACTTGAGTTATTTCTCTGACCCACTCTGCACGCTTTCTATCTCTTAATGTTACCCCTACCATTTTTCGTTCCATAGACCTCTGGGTTGTCCTCAACTTAAGTAGAACTCTCTTGGTTAGCCTCCACGTTTCAGCCCCATAGGTGAGTACAGGCAAGATGCAACTGTTGTATACTTTCCTCTTGAGCGATACCGGTAAGCTGCTAGTCATAATCTGCGAGTGCTTGCCAAATGCGCTCCATCCCAAACTTATTCTTCTTGTTATTTCCTTTTCATGGTCCGAATCAATGCGTCTCATTTTTATACGAAATCACGTGCATAGTTTTTCGGGCACGATTTTTTCACTGAATATTGGATTACGGCGACGCCTTTTCGACCGAATGAGTGGTATATGCTGGTATGAAACCGGTACACATGCGCTCGGTCTTCAATGAGGGCAGGGGGGAGGTAATCCATGCATTTTTACTGAGATTATATTGAAAAGTGATATAACCTAGCATGGGATCCGCGGTTATGATATTTCTGAATGTTATAAATTTCAGATGACCAGTGCTTAAGCAAAAAAAGAAATATAGATGTATTAAATTTAGAATGCCCATCATATACAGTCCTACAGTACGCACGGCATCAATGTAAAAGAATAAAAAGAGTTTCAGGTGCACAGGTCACACTCTTTCGCGTAACGCCCGAAGCTCATATATGGAAAATCAGGCAAGACTACACGTTATCCAAGGTGGGCGCTGTACATTGGTGACACTAACACAATTGTGACATCCTTAATCGAAGCATAAATTTCTTGTACTCCGTCTTTCACACACCCTCACAAAGGAAGCCCCTGAATGAATGCTCTCAATTACGCATGTACCAACTACACGGATTATCATCCTTTCACGGCATGCACAAGGGAAACAAGACGCAGCGAAAACTTGAGGCCGGGCTATTGAAGGCACGTGTCCGTGGCAAGCCTTGTGTCTTTTGGCAAGGCTCTTTCCCTCGGCAACGGGCGACGTTTGCCAGTCTCTTTTCTCGCACATCCCTGGTGGTAGTATCTTTTCGCTCCTGCTTGGGCGCATGAGTGGTACCGCTATACTCCGTCACCCGAGCTGCGGTGCTCATCGTCTTTCGTTCGCCGCCATCCTCCCCCGGAGAGCTTAATGGACTCCGTCCAAACCTCTCTGCCAACCGCGGAGGAAAAGGAGGCCAGGCGCCAGTTGTTCGCGTAGGAAAGAGGAATAGGGAGACTGGGAGAGGGAGAGGCGACGCAGCCGCTGGGGAGAGCAGAAGGAAGTTAGGGAGGCGCTGCTGCCTCCTCCTTTGGAGCTTCGCGCTGCGCAGGCAAGCGGCCGAGCAGGCGGTGGCGGCGTCGAGATGAAGGCTGGGGGAGAGGGAAGCGAGGGATGCTGAGAGGCGAGCCAGCCAGCAGCGGCGCAGCGCGCGACGCCCCGCGATCGCGATCCAGTCGATGATTTCTGCCGAGCTGGACTGAACAGGGCTCGCCGCGACCGATCCCCTCCTCCCACAAGATCCGAAACGAAGAAAGGTTAGTCCTCCGTCGACCGGACAGAAGCGTACCGACGTTACTGCCTTGTCGGGCACAACTGCTGTGGTGTAGGATGTGCCGTCAGTGAGGACGATCGTCCGGGAGGCGGCGACGAGGGATGTGAAAAGGCTCCTCGGAGCAGTGCTGCAGGCACTGAGTGTGCCAGCGCTGAACACCTGTTGGTTTTAACGACGCCGCCGTGGGCTGCGGAGCGCCGGCCCGGGTTTGCGCTGACCGCGACCGGCTCGCTCCCGAAGCCGCGTGGGCGCGCCGTGACCTGGTCAGCAGCGATGGGTCGCCGGTGGCGTGCCACCAGCGGCAGCGGTGGCGGCTCGAGGTGAATGCGGCGGCGCCCGGTGGCCGGCCGTCGGCGCTCGCATGAGTCGGCGCCGTCGCTGCTCGGCGGCGAGGAAGAAGCGCAGGCGAGCCGCCGCTGCCACAGCCGGGCGGGCCCCGAGGCGAGCATGGGCCGCACGCTGCTCTACCCGACCTAGGCTCGGCGCGAGTGGCTCGCGGCAAGCATGAAGAAGATGGGGCTCCGCTCCGGCGGCGGCCGCTGCGTGGAGCCGGGCGGGCGCATCGTCAAGTACACGCCTTGCTCGAGGCAGGACATGCGCCTCAACGACGACCTGGACGAGATCGCGGTCGTCAGCAACGCGGCACCTGAGAACGTCAAGTACGGCGCCGGCGGCGGCTCGCTCACGACCAACGGACCCAGGGTGGTGCCAGGAATCATCACCTCCGCTGGCGGTGAACGTCTCGAACGCCGCTCGTCGCCCCTGTACACGGGCCGCTCTTCGGAGAACATCAAGTCGGCCTCGTCGCGCCAGTCGCTACTCGAGACCGTCGCGGGAAAGCTGCAGCACCGCGGATCGGTTTCTGCCACCGCCGCGGACGGCGTCCGGTCCCGCCCGAGCCTGGCCTTCATCAACCGCGCGCACGTCAGCTCCGACTTGGAGATACCGCGCAAAACGCGCGAGCTGCGCCGCCGGGAGATCAAGCGCGAGTTCGAGAAGTGGGACGCGGCGGGAGGGGGCGGCGCGGGGGCGGCGGACCGAGCGCGCTGCAAGTGGACCTTTGTGTTCGACCCTTCGGGGCGCCTTTGCTACTACTGGTCCATGGTGGTTAGCGTGGCGTTCCTCTACAACTTTTGGGTCATCATCTACCGCTTCTCCTTCTGCGAAATCAGCGCATCCAGCATATTCGTGTGGTTCGCGCTCGACTACCTCGCCGACTTCCTGTACGTGCTGGACATCCTCTTTCACTTCCGGACGGGCTTCCTTGAAGAGGGCGTCTTGCAGACCGACTCGGAGAAGCTGCGCGCGCACTATATGAACTCGACCATGTTCTACATTGACGCGCTGTGCCTGCTGCCGCTAGACTTCCTGTATCTCTCCATCGGCTTCAATTCGATCCTGCGCTGCTTCCGGCTGGTCAAGATCTATCGCTTCTGGGCATTCCTGGACCGCACCGAGCGGCACACCAACTACCCGAACGTGTTCCGCGCCGTGAACCTGACGCACTACGTCCTGGTGATCTTCCACTGGAACGCCTGCCTGTCGCACATCATCTCCACCACGGACGGCTTCGGCTCGGCCGGCTGGTTTCGCAGCAGCTCGTGCGAGGCGAGCGACGTGCTATGCGAGTACCTGCACGCTTTCTACTGGAGTACGCTGGCGCTGACCACCATCGGAGATCTGCCGCGGCCGCGGACCAAGGGAGAGTACCTGTTCCTCGTCGTGCAGATTGTGCTCGGTTTGTTTCTCTTCGCGGCCGTCTTGGGCCACGTGGCCAATATTGTGACCAACGTCAGCGCGGCCAGGAAAGAGTTCCAAGGTGAGTGCGCCCTTCAACCCCTTTCGATGCGGGCCCCTAACTGAGAGCTTCTCTCCTTTTCAGTGTTAGTCCCTCCTTTACACCTTTGCGCGTGTAACATAAATATCTTAACGAAAAAGAAAATTCTGAAACACTTGTATATGTGGGCAGGTTCAAACGACAGCCTTCATGAAGCGTAGAACCCTACTACGCTCGAAGACATGCTGCGTCTTCAAATGCCTCGAGGTGTCGGATACTGCTTGGTGGTATTTTTTCGGTTCAAGAACTGCTGTGGTATCACCAACTGTAGCTTTTACCTTCGATTTTCTTCTCGTAGATTTCGTAGACTTGGGGAGATGCATATGCTTTCGCAAGGGGTTGGAGATGACAGTTGAGACGTAGATCTGTCCTTTCTCCAGCTTGTCCTTTCAACGTCGCTATAAACAGATGTGCGATAACGCATAATTTGTCAGAAGTTCGCCGAACTTTAACCATCACCTGGTCCAAAGAGATGCATTTCTGATGCTTATGAAGAACACCTCATGCGATAGAACAATTTTACTAGCTGTAATGCCGAAACGTTAAAACAGGTTGGTAACATTTCACAATTTGTTTCAACATATGTTTTCACTTCTTGAATGCATATATCGCGCATTAGGTAGAATAGAATTCAACCGAAGAGCACGTTATATGAGTGAACGCAGCCGGCAGTATTTCCCTGAAGTGTAAAGCCTTTATTCAATTTCACTTCAGTTATGTGAGCGAGTGAAGATAGCGTCATGGCTTTAATGATTGTTGAGAAATATCCAGTGATACTTGCAATTGATATCTTCTTTTTGTATGGCGTTTTAGACAATATCAGTTTGATTGTGTGCGTTTTAGACAATATCAGTTTGATTGTGTGTCCTCTTTAGGCTGCTCTGACGACAGGCCATCACATTTGAATAGCAGGGTGCACGATATCACATTATGTGCTTTTTCCTGGCTGCAACATTTTAGCGTGTGCGTTCAGTTCAACTCATATTTTAAGATAATTGCAGTATAGACACATCTGGGCAGATTATGGGGCTAGAAGACTATACTTAGTTGGTGGACTCGCAACACACCTACAGACGTGCTATTGAAACAGACATTTTTATGCAGTTAAGTGTTCTCAATTTTATCGTTCTTAATGGAGTGCAAAAGATCGAATGCATATAATGGAGGCATTTTCAATTTTATTCGAAATACGCATTGTAGACAGAGAAAGTGCATACTTCAATTAAATGCCCACCTATTTCAAAGATCATGAAACAAGTAACCCGAGAAAAAGTGTTAGCTCAGTTTTGTCTTCGCGATTGTATCAAAGAGTTTTCAGCTAGAAAGAGAGGAGCGTAAACTTAGAGCTGTGAAGGAGAATGGATTGCTAACTGGATTGCACAAGAATTGAAGAGAGCTCTTTCTTATGCGCTCGTGCTCAAAGAACGATGCTATCTACACTTTTCCCTAACAAATTCTGTGTATTTGTCAAACATCATCAGGTGACGGGGTTCGTTTCTCCACCGTGACGCTTAACACCTATGGCACCTGTTAAGCTTTAAACTTGTGTAAGGTAAGGAGAACTATTGTCCTTATTTTTAGAGACCTCTTCATGTTGATAGCGTTTTGTTTCTTATATTTTTTACGGCTCTGCTGTGCGGCATAAAAGCAAGCCCCGTTACTTGACAATTGTTGGCGCACACAATAGACATTTTCTAGCACAGCGTCTGCTCTCAGTGTGCCAGTGAGCTGTGTAACCAATAGACTTGGCTACTTGTCGGATAAAAGTTACAATGTCTTAGGTGACGTGGTTAACTTTACTTGAGGTGAGCGGAAGTTATGCATATTTCCTGCGTCCGGTGAATGCCTATCGCTTCGAGCGAGTACATGAATCACCGGCAGCTCAAAGAAGTCGATTTATAGAAACTGGCGGTGGTTAATTCAATGCGCGGAGCGTTAATTACCTCCAATCTCTCGCAGGGCTTTCACTACGGGACCATAATGAATGAGCGCGTTTTTGCGTACAGCGTTATCTGTTCCATTTAATACAAGATGAGTAAATCCATACAATGCCCCGTAGATTAGTAAATCCGGCCTCTTCAAAAAGCTGTATTCAAATTGTTGGATCTGAAATACCATAAATGTCGAATGAAGGGGCTTTTTAAATGTGGACAATCGTTGTAAACGTTTTACCTTACGTTTGCACTCATTTCTTCGTCGCCACATGTACATGGTTACATAACCACACGGTAGAATACTTACTATGTTAACCATATTACGTTCACATGTTTGGAAGGGGAAGAACATAAAAAGTAATATATAGAAAGAAGAAGAAAGCCTCGGTAAATTCGCGGTTTATTTCGCGCCATTGAGATTTGTGAAGGAAACAACAACAGTGAGATGTCTCTGGCAATGCATTTCTCAACTTCGACACTTTTTCATGCCTTTAGCTGCAATTTTGTTTCTTTTTAGCTCACTTTTTGTTACGCATATAAAAGACATGTACGCCATTCTTAGTAAGTGTAAACACGAAGAAATGACGTCCGTCATTTTTCATGTTTACGGTCTTTACATGACAATATAGCTATCTCTGGGAGATTACGAGGAAGCAGAACAAATGCTCTTTTCTCCGAATTCGAAAATACGGCCGATTCGTATAACTCGTGCAACATGAGACGCGGATTTCATCTCTCTTCGATTGGACACCGCCGACGGAAAAGCGCACGCATAGACGAGGAAGCCTTCCGGCTGGTAGTGGACACTGACACGACGTGCAGACAAACCCACACACAGTGAAAAGACTGCATGGACTCAGCTAAGTTTCATAACGTTGGATGGTTTTCTGTTATCAAGAATAAAATAAAAACTCGTTGCTTGCAGATTTTTACATTTCGGAGGTGTCTATTACTAAATGTTAAGGTGTCACTTCACTACAAAATGTCGCAAATCCGCCACATGCCATTTAAAAACAGTGTACTTATTACTATATAGAGCTTAGATGCAAAATTTGTTGTCGACATATTAGTATAAAGCAATTTTCCTGTCGTAATATTTGGTGTCAATGTGAGCAAAGTGTAAGAAGGAAAAAGTGGCATGGATGTGCAATTTTCAGCAAACGCCTTATAGGTTCTTCTTCCACCTGTTTTTACAAATATTGTGGCGGAAAAGTATAGAAATTGCTAAATTAAAATTTATTTACTCTCTCTGAGCGTTATTCTTGGTTCGAGATCTTCGGTTTCCCCTCCTTAAAGAACGGTCAAGGTAAACAAAACATCAACCAATTGCTAATTTTTTAAAATGGGTGACAGGAATTGTTTCTACATTTAGCGGCTTCAAAGAGACATTTGGTAGTGTCATTCGATTATGGGAAGTTTTGTTTTAAATCCTTCTTAATATAGAGATAAAAGAGGTCAGGGTGGATGCATGCGCACGCGAATGCGTACGTGAGTGGTAGTCAGCTGAATGTTCACAATGCGACCATATTTGCAATTGCTTGGTGCCACTGCCTCTCTCGCGCCACGCAGGCCAAAGCAGAGCCGGTTTTAAAGCAAATAAGCTTGAGATTGAAATAACTAGTCAGCTCGGTGTGGTAGCACCTAAGTGTTGCGATGTTTCTCCAATATTTGCGAAGTTTTTGCGCTTGACGCAGCTTTGTTCGTGTGTGCACAAGCTCCTAGAAAGATGCGCATGATTCTCGCACTCATGAAACTGCTTGGTTGGGAGTGAATAAGTTGCCTTGCATCACCGCCGCGCCACAGTTTATTAACTAGCTCTTTTCTTCGTGGAATTCCTCGCGGCGGTTATTCTTGTCTTTTTTTGTTTTGCATGAAATAGTTACGTCGTTGGACAACTGGCCAGAGGACTGCTTCTCTCGTAATGGCAGCTTCTTATTCTATGGGAACATTTAGGGAAGGCTTAGTGACCATGTGGAAACTGTACCAAAGGGCACGAGCGCTGTCCGACTTCGCAGATCTATTGCTCCGGGGCCCGCTTCGATAAAGAGTAAGATGTCCTTGTTGACTTATGCCCTTGCCGGCAGTCGTTCTGGACCTGTCTACCGCGTAACGACACCGAGTACTGAAATGCGCCGGTAGAGCCTTTCCGCTTTTTCGCCGTCGGCACGCGCTCTTTTGTATGTACCTGCTGCGACCCCCATCGCATCCATTGTTCTAGCCGACAGATGTCTGCAGAAAGACGAAGGAGCACTGTCATTCCGCGAGGCATGACTTCCGCCTCACTGGACGTTGATCCTCCTTGACGGGCGCTTCGCACCACCTAGTATTCGCGCCGTTCGCTATTTTACCCCCGAACTTGTGACGTCAGGTCGAGAGTGTCATTATTGTCTGCTTCTTTTTTTTTTATTTTTTCAACTGATGGCTGCGAAAGTGACTTTCTTTAGCGTAAATGGTGACAGCTTCATATATCCTCATCGAAAACATGGCGATTTTTCTGCTGGGCTGTAAAAGAAAGGTGTCCAAGTGGGCTTTCGTAGACGTGTCATTTGCAATGATGTCGCCGGCTGAATATATTATTGACGGTTTAAAAGAAAATTCGAGCTAAAAAATGACACAAGAGAAAGGGCACAAGGCACAACGCAGCTTCGAGTACATTATTTTGAGTCATTTTCTTGAGATAGTGTTTTCGTTTCAAAAGAACAGGCTTGCTCCTACCAGTCTATGTTTGGGAGTGACCACATTCAATAAATGAAGGAGATGGGAAGGAATGGTTCAGTATTGCTTTCAATCTCTCCCTAGACCGATCATTGTTTGAATTATTCGCCCTATTATAATTGCATGTAACCACTATGAAGGATTCAAAAAATAGGCTTTGCCTAACTGCACGGATGCTTTGTCATCGCATGCGATCTCACACGGCAGTTTTTTTCTTCTGCCTTCTTCAACTTTGTATATTACGTACTTTGTGTTGGAATAGGCGTGTTTTTCTCCTAGGTAAATTTTATAGTTCTTTCTCTCTTGCAGAGACCACCGAGATGTCATGCTCATACGATATAGGTTTAACCCCGAATATCTTAATTTGATTTTCTCCAACAACTTTTGAGGAGAATAAGAATATTGATATGCACAATGAACAGGTGGTGGTGAAGCACATTAAGTTATAAATGAGTTTATAATTGAACTACAGACCAATATCTACATGACACGGGCCAGATAAAATTCATTGCCAAGCTAAAGCAGCGAATCCTAGTTTTGTTCAGTTTAGCCACATACCACTGGAGGTGAAGGCCTTTTGTAAGGCGGTACAAACGAAACGCGCATGCGAAAGTTGACGTGAAGCGTCTTTGCTATGTTCCAATTCCCAGTGAGATGCCGAGATATCCAGTGAATTAAAGTTTTTCTCAACTTTACAAACAAACACACCTCGCGCTTTCCAACTGACATGATGCTAGAAAGTTACTTGCATAGCTAACAAAAGCTACCTTGACTGGAGTTATAGATCCATCAACACAACATCACTCTGCAACAATCCCAAGTAGCTAAGTTGCTTTACTGCCGCCGACGCATTGTCCCGAAGTCTGAGTCAGTGGGCTGGCAATACCATCTAGACAAGACATCTCGTACTGTTGGGGTAGGAGATGAAGAGCGACAGCGAGATTTTAGCTGAATTCACCGAAAGCGGCTATCAATACAAAATAAAGTGGAAGATGAAACGGCATAGCGTAGCCGTAAGCCGCTTTCCTACAATTTCGCCCAACTTCAAGAAACCAGCATTATTCTAGTCCCCGCTTTCTGCGTGTCCTATTCGAGATCCTACGCGCTTGCAACGCACTGTTAGAGTGGTGGAAGAAAAATAAACTCATCCTTTGAGTTTTGTTAAGCATTCTTGTGTAATTACTCGGATTACAAAACATTTTTGCCTGATAAATTAAGTGCACGAACGTTTGTCTTTTGTATCTTACGATTGCAAAAAAGAAAAGTGGGTGCGTCATCGAGAAGGAAGTGAGAAGCTATGTATATAAAAAGAAGGGAACGCCCAGTTATTATTTTTGTTTTTCAAAATGCGCAACGTTCAAGAGAAGTGGCGAGGAAGGAAGAGCGCGCGAATCGCTCTAGAGGCAAGAAAGAAAAAAACAAACAAAACAAGAGTGGAGAAATGAATTGCTCAAGAAATGGAACGCTAGCACAGCATGGAGCAAGAACCGAGTCGGCACGCACCGCTTGCAATGTCAGCGAAAGTATGGGGAAGTTCGCGCTCCCCGTTCTCAATCCAGGGACGCAACCGTTGCTGGATAAGCGATAATAATCTGCTCTGTTTTGAGAATGTGCACGATGGTGTGGTAAATGTTTAATTATAGTTGTCTTCGAATACATCAGATTAAATCACAGATGGAAGCAGCTTCGTTTAGCCCCCTTATTGGAGAGTGGAGTGGTAAGGGCGGATTGTTTGAGTGACTGAGGCCATCCCTCCGGCTGCTTTCACATTCTTGTGGATTTAGTGAAACTTTTGGAGCTCCAGACTGCTGATCGGGTATAATTCTGCAAGTAATGCGCGGAGAGACACAAAATCAAATTGAACCAACCCCGAATATCAACAATGTTGGTGCTCCGCAATAATGAGCATCCTGCTCAGTCTCCTAAAGTTCCCGTTTTTGCAGTTGTTGTGGCGAATGTATTTATAAGGAGATACAGAAATTTTGAATCTAAGCAGGCTTCGACGTAAAACATTGCTGCTCCATCCACCCCGCCATCACCTAAAGCTTATGCGGACCAAAGAATGATTGAAACCAATAAATGAACAAACAAATACAAACAAACACACAAACAAACAAACGAATAAACGAAGGAACAAACGAACGAACAAGCAAGCAAACAAACAACAGATGCAGACGCTGAATAGTGATTATTAGAACCTATGTTTTTGAGGACTTATATTTTTGCTTACGTTTGGCTTATGTCTTTTGTTACTGTACTTATTAACTACCTCAAGCATGAAAATCCAAAGAGAAAGTTGAAAAGCACATTAAAAAGCTAGCACATCCTACGCGCAATTCCACAATAACATCAAATTCAGCTTACGTAATATAGTTGCATACAAGCTAATGTTCTTAATCAACTAAACAGATTGAAGTATGCGCTCTGATTTACTGGTCCAGTCGATTATATCATTGTCATCATCATCATAATCATTATGATGACTATTAATATTATTATTATTACCATCATCATCCTCCTCAACAACAGCCGGACTATACCCATTGAGGGCGAAGGCCTCTCCCAATTTCCTCCAGTCCTGTGCTAGTTGCATGCACATGACCCCTGCGAATTTCTTAACCTAATCCACCCGCTTAGTTTTCTGCTGCTCCCTGTTATGCTTACCTTCCCTTGAAATTCAGTTGGTTACTCTTAGAGACAATCGACCATCCAGTGTAGATACAGGGAAGAAAGAAACTACGAGAGGTATATTAAGAAAAAAAAAAAAAAAAACTACGCGGCTAAAGAGCGTTTAGCAGGATCACTTTAAAAATTTAGTAGTGGTTTAGCTCTGGTTAAACCGAGGGCTAGCGAAAGCTAGGAAGCTATGGTTACGCTTGGAAACTGACGGTGTCTTAGCTCAGCTAGGCCAGGATATACGTAGCGGAAGCATGTGTGCCTGGCTCTGGGCTAGCTACTCCTCTCCAATCCAATCTAATCCCATCCAATCCAGTGTAATCCTTTCATGACCGACCAAGTATAGTTCATTCCAATCCAATCCAATACTGTTCAAATCAATCAAATCCTGTCCAATTCAATCCAAACCAGTCCAATCCAATCCAGTTCAGTCCAATCCAGTATAATGTAGTTCAATCCAATCGTGTCCAATGCTGAATACACACTCGCCCGAAATGCGGCGCTGACTAGCCTGTCATCATCACTACTGTCATTCTCATGCTAGAGGAAGAGAATTAAGATGCGCTATTCAATTGGCCCGGAGTACGTTCACGCAATAGAAAGAAAAAGATCCCGGGTGTGGCTCAGTTGGTTAAAGCGCTCGGGAGGGATTCGAGGGAAGGTGGTTCGCTTCCCTGTGGTGACAATTTTTTTCTTTACGAGGACACCGTATCTCCTCTAAACGGCGTGGCCAACCGAAATCTCACTTTGGCGGAGTGTTGCTTTCGCAACAAAAATGAGATGTATGAGCTTTCATTGTCAGTGAAATGTGGTGACGAGGGGTAGAAGCTTCGAAATTGGGACGTAAGAAACAACGCTTGACAGACTTCATAGAACAAGTGTTCTAAACTAAACGTAAAAAAAAAAAGTCCTTATTTCTTCCGAGAAAATTCATTGAAATATATTTTCTAAGTTAAGCTTTGTACTGAATTTAGCGGTAGCCTAAATAAATCGCTGATGCCATCGATAGTTGAAAGGTTGGTAATTCAGGGCACTACCTAGCAGCGACCGGATATGGACCAGACCTGAAAATGCGGTCTTTCAAAAATTACTTGGTGGTTGCCGCCGTGTAGATAAAGCAAAACGCGTAGAACATGTAACAGCTTCGCCCGACATGCTAAACTTTATAACATTGTGGCGAATTACGCCGGAAGAATGTATGCTCTCGAAAAACGTGATATCTGCGGTGCTTTTCGTGCAAACAACAGCACTGAAAAGCGGAAATTCGTTCGATTATTCAGTCAGCCTCGAAAGCATTTTTCGGAAACCGCAACGGCAATAAAAGAGTCCTGTCATTTCCGTTACAACATTATGTCCACAGTTTTTAAAACACAATATACAAAAAAAAATGGGTTCACAATTTTCCGTGCACAGGTATCTTTTTTGCTAGGCGCTATCAGAAACGAACATTTACGTACAGATGAACTCGGATACCAGCTGCTGCCTCAGCACCGAGTCGCTGGTGATAATATGGAATACAAGTTTCTTCATCGTTACATGCATTTCAGGTGATTGGTTTCTGCGAGTGGGTTGAAATAATTGTTCGCGGACTCTCGCAAACTTTTTCTGATTATTGTGTAGACACAATTTCTATATCTTTCAGATGTTGCATGGCCTACTGCCACGTCTGTAAACACTGAAAGTACCAAGCATTATGTAAGCCGCAGAGATGTGCTACATACTCTACGGCGACAGGCCTACATGGTTTTGTTTGGTTCAGTTCATGGGTTGTGACGTCACAAAGTGACTCAGGCTATGGGGACGCCGTAGTGAGGAGTTGCGGACATTTCGACCACCTAAGGTTCTTTAATATGCGCTGACGCCGCACAGTATAATGACCACCTTGCTTTTTGCCTCCATGGAACAGATGTGCTGTGCGTCGAAATTGCATGCTTTTCAGCGAAACCATCGTAGGCGTCGGTGTCATGCACGCTCATCCCTCCCATTCCCTCTTCCAGCTCCCTCAGTTTTTCTTCCTCTATTGTCTCTCTTGCCCGGTTTCCACACTGGGTCCGTCACGTCATGCCGGACGCCAACCTCAAGTAAACAATCATAAGTGACGCAGCACTATCCTCTTACACCCCTCAATCCATGCCTCACATCCCAGAACCCACACAAGCACTCTTTGTTACTCCACCGACCTATTGCAACTATTTAGGCAGGAAGCGGCGCAGGACGAACCAGCATACTCCACATCACTATTGAGAGTCGTTACACACCTCTACTGGCATCGTCATATTTCACCATTCAAACTGGCGTTGCACTTCACATTACTGTCACTCTACTTGTTCGTCGCTTTGGTTGACGTTTCAAGGTGGTTTGATGCGAGTTCAGTCGACGCGACACCACCGAGGTTTCATGAACGACCACCACGCAAGGCAGCAAAAGGGGCTTACGTTTCGCTACTTCTCGCAATTCGGGTGATTTGGTGGTATTCAGCGGCTAGAATTTGGCAGGGAGACAGACGAACAGCACAATGTCGCTTGCACTCCAGCGCGAAGCACGAACAGAATGTGCAAGCTTGGGAACGGGTGCATCTGCGCTGCTACCGCACCCCGCGCGCTAAATGCGAAAGGGTCGAACATCTTACTAGACGAGAACGCCGAAGCAAAGAGGCAAGCGCTTGACTAATTGGTTCGAGCGCAGTCGAATGGGTCGTGGTCTTCTAGTTGGTTGATTGTAAAAGCAGTTTCGGATACATCACAAGGAGGACTGGAAAGAAAGAAACATACAAACAGAGGAGGAAAAGACAGAAAGGAAGGAAGGAAAATTAACCAGAGAAAGAAAGAAGGAAAGGAAGAAGTAAAGAAACAACGAGAGAGAGACAGAAAGAAAGAAAGAAATGACGTAACGTCGACGTCATTTCTTACGTCGACGTCATAACGTGCGCAAAACACTGTTCTGAATGAGACACCACGCCTGACGATTTTGAGAATGATTCCGATATTACAGGGAGGAAAGCAGCTCTTGACTGGCTCAGCCTCCATACCTCTAAACTGTTTTCTTTTATTTACAATATTTACTACTGGGAATATAAATGTAATTGCAAATTGATCACTTTATGAAAGTTTTCTTTGCCTTTTTATGATGGTTTCAGTAAAACAAAGGTTTTTGCCTTGAAATAAACAAACGCCGTTTTGAGCAGGCATTACGGTACTTAAGGTCACATCACAATTAAATGAAAAGACTGGCAGTTAGAAAAAAGAAAAAAAAAGAAACCACATGAAGATCAAGTAATTTTGAACTTTTCTTTCTGCACATCATCGTGCTTCAACAGACATTGAAAGGACTCCGAGACGCAAATGTTGCGTTCGTTTTTTCTGCCCACGTCTCACTTTCTGCGCACGTCTCACTTTTCTTCTTCCTCCTTCTTCTTAAGTAACCGAGACTAACTTTCTTTTGAAGGGAGATTTCACTCTTGAAGGCTGTCCTTGTAGCGAGGATCTGCATGCTCCGGCAGCCACCTGCTTTAATATGCCCGTCGGTGGTCTCACTTTATAGTAGGTTATGTGGACTGATTAGGCCAAGATATATATGCTGCGCTTACTAGCTCTTAAAAAACTGAAAGAAATCAGTGCAATACTACGATGCAAAAAAAAAAAAAAGAAAATCCACCGCGCAGGAAAGGCTGAAAGAAACTTAACTAAAGACTGAGCGCCTACACAGTGCTAGTTTCCTCGAGACGGTAGCGCAAGACAGTCCAAAGCTATTTGCACTCGGCGGAAAAATAAAGAATTCTCGGGACCACCGGTTCCGTTTCAATCTTCGGGGTGAAAGCATTACCACTACCATAATTTATTTCGTGACTTAGCTGGTGCAGACCTTTTATTTATTTTTTTGTCAAAAAAGCGTGTAAATAATGTGAGGCGCTGATAAAGGGGCTCACGATTTTAGCAGGACGACCAATCTTTTAAGCAAATGAGAAGAAAGGAAAGGTTTTAATCTGTTTGAAGAGCAGGATGAAACGCGAGCGATTAGAGAAAGGAAATTGTGCAGCCTGGAAGTAGAGCTTGTGCCAAGCTGCAATTTCAGACATATCCCTGACCGGAGTGCCTTCTTGAGAGCAGTTCTTTTTCCGGTCTCTGGTGAAAAGACGATGCGTGAGCAATGCTTGTATTACGGAGATTGAGAGAACTCTGGCGCGCATTGCTCTGTATCCGCTGTTCTGTGCTCTAGCCTTTTTCTAGTTGCTTCCGTACAATTTCAGTTGTTCCTTTTTGTGTTTCTGTACTTGGGCGTGATTGTTGTTTAAAACGAGAAATTGAACACTTTGTCTCTAATCCGTCTCCCTTTATGCGCCTGCTACCATTTGCATCCCAAGTATAGCGCCTTTGTGGAAAAGAGTTAGCAGCAGCCGGTTATAGTATTTTTGCAATGACACCACTCGCAAAAACAGAGCATAGGGGAAAAATCTTCACTTTTCTGACACGCAAATATACGGCTACTTAACGTCTACTTATTAACTGGTAATAATGCTAACGTAGGGAAAATGGGAATACGAACGGGTGCTGACGGATGTGTGTGGTTTGTGGTCTCAATGAGTGGTTATTCAAGTGACGTGGGAGCCGGTGCTAAAACCCGTCTTGCAACACATTGCATCCTACGTCTTGTAATCTTTGGTTCGGCTGTTCCTATAAATACACAGAAATGTGGCGTTCTTTTAAAGAAACAATCTTGTTGTTTTCTTCTTAATAGCAGAGAATTCCGCTGTGCTATAGGTATATTCTCTTTTTGTTTGCCGTTAAAAACTACCTTCGAAGAGCGCAGCATGTCAAACTTCTCAAGGCTACGCAAAGAAAAAATGTGAGCTTGTGAAATTTTAGATTTTCAGTGTTGAAACTTCCGCCCACTCAATCTTTATGAAATGATACTAGTGTTCAATAACACGGAAAGTTGAGCTAGTTGGTACATATTTTTAAGGAATAACAGCGCGGAGACGAAGGACAAGGAAGAAGCGCAGGTGTTGTCTCCTTCCTTGTCCTTCGTCTCCGCGCTGCTATTCCTTAAAGATACTAGTGTTTATTGTCAATCGGAATAAAAAGTAAAGTCCACAAACGTACATGCACTCGCTATATACGACTTTAGCGGTAATAAAAAATAGCGCTAGAGGCTTAAAATTGTAAAAAAAAAAAAGTGCTATTCCAGTACACATTCCCTCCATTTACTTCCTCGCTTACGAGTCGCTATAAAACAAATAAATGGCGAGGAGAAAAAGTTAAAAAAAAAAAAGACTCTGGCCGCGCAGAGCGACATAGTGCGGTGACAGGAGGGGAGCTAGCCGAAATTTTCCCCGAAGTCCCTCGTTGTTAATTTTCTCTTCCACTGACCTTTTCGAGTGTCCGTGTGGGAAATCTGTCTTCCGCGTCACCTCAGCGCCACTTTCCTGCCAATCCAGTGAGCTTACGTGTTTTCAATTGTCGCGATCGGGACTTCGGAAGAGTGTGGCTGCAGCGCTTCGGGTCAATGCCGAGCGCTTCGAGAACCGACCGTTTCCCCTCCCTTATCTCTCCCAGTGCCGTGCGCGGGTTTACTTTTTCCCTCCCTCCTCCTCCCACGCTTTCCTGTTGAGCAGCGACCTATACCGATGGATCTTTGATCTGGCCACTCGAAGCCCGCGTCTGTTCGTTCACCACTGCTGCAGGATGTAGCTAGTGGGAATGCTCAGTTCCTTGGCTCATTCATTCTGATCTCTTCGCACTTTTTTCGTGTTCTTCTCGTAGTCTACCACCGTGACCTCGCTGTGATGTGTTGCGGGTGCGTGAAAGTTCTCCGGTTTGCCTCACGCTTCAGTGCCAGAAGAGTTTCTTTTTTGTCGTCTTTCCGACCTGTATAGAACGCTTTTAGAATAGGGAGTTTTCGTAGAAATGTAGGCATTTGGTCCACAAACTCGCTTTTGCCTACTTGGAGAGATCGTTGGAGACACTGCTGAGCATAAAGACATGAGCTCCAATAAATAACATTAGACAAAACAGAAAGCGCACGAGTAATGTCAGCAGAAGAAATGCGCCG
>NC_139345.1:7114738-7152794 GCF_055883805.1 Amblyomma maculatum
GTAGACTCTTTAAAAAATAATATAAGCGCTCAAAACGATTTCTTCCTGTGGGTGCTCTTAACTAACAAAAACATTTCATGACAGATAACGTAGACGCAGTTGCTACGCTCTGAGAAATTACATAATATACTGACGAATAGGACATTTATAAGTGTCATAAAAGGAGAAGAAAAAAGGGCTAAACTATACATTGACCTACGTAAAGAATCGCCGTGTGTCGTAATTAGAGATTGTTACTGTGAAAACCTTTTATCTGTGTTTAACATCGTTTCTTTATGCTTTAATGTCTTACAGCCACTCAGGCTATATGAGACGCTATAGTGAACTGCTCCAGAACTTTTAACTCCCTAGGGTCGCCTAATACACAGGTGCCTTACATTTCACCTGCCCTGAAAAGCTGCCGCCGCGGCTAAGATTTCATCCTACGTCTTTGGGGTGAGCTGCTGAGCGACCTATATACTGAACCCTACAAGTTCTTTGTGTTTATGTGGCCTCTTCACAAACGGGAGAACATGCTGATAATATTTAATTTTACACGAGTATTATTGGGACTGAGAGGGAACGAACTAAAAAGGCAACATCACTATACTCGGGAGTAGCCCGGAATGTGCATTTGCGGTGTCGCGAAATATTGCGGTAGTGGCCGTGAGTGGCAGTAATAATAAAAAAAAAATCACATGGTGCTTAATATGCTGCGAATTGAAACGGCGATCCGGGTAGCATAGGATAGCGCCTAATCCTTGGTAGTGCTCTCACGCTCCTGTCGGCGACACTAGAGGGTGTTCTGCTCCGGTGACATGCGAGCAGAGAGCCGACAAGGGCAACAAGCACATACACTTTAATGGCTAAACCGGTTAGTCAGTGCAGCAGCACATTACAAACATTGGAGCTGTTACTACCGAAGGAAAAGAAAAACCTGGTGGCTGCCGAATTTTGATGTAGGCGAGGCGGAAAGGCGTTCGTGTGCTGTTCGTTGCTCGCAAACGTTACCTGCAGAAATCATATTGGTGCGCCCGGACCTTTCCGTGTGGCATTATTAATCACATGGCATGTTTCGTATACCCGCATGTGACCCGCATGTCACCCGCATTTAAACCAGTGTTGGTACGCCATCGTGTTCTAGGACAGCTTCACTGCACTAAGCATAATTATAAGAAGGTGCACCCTTTACAGGCGACTCACATGGTATAGTCTAGAACTGTTCGATAATTCACAATACCAAATTTGATTTCTATGAAAACAGCAGCGGTGGCTCAGTGGTTAAGATACTGGGCTATGAAACGGTGTACACAGGTTCGATTCCTACCACGGTGGTCACGTTTCGATAGAGGCAAAGGCGTCAGTGCGGTGAGAGATATCAATGAATGTTAATGATCTTCAAGTGGTTTAAATTGGTCAGTCGTGCTCCTCTGCCAGCATCTCTCTGTCTCTTCTTTCACTATCACCTTCCTTCCTTCCCTTAAGACGATGTTCCGGGTTAGACCAAGAAGTGTATTGGGTTAGACCAATACGAGAGGCGGTGAAGAGATAGAGTACGCTGAAATGCGAGAAAAAAGCAAAAAAAAAAATATATCAAAAGAAGAAGCAATAATTTGAAGGAGCAAAATGTACTTTTGAGTCGCTACCTTCCTTTTTCTCTTTGACTTGGAGCAAGAGAAAATAACAGCAAAATGCATGCTCTATATTTGAAGGCCATTTCGAAAAACTAGGCAGTTTGCGTCTGTAGATGCTGAAGTCGGATCCCCTTTCAATAAGCGACATTTCTTTTCTCTTTTTATTTTATGCTTTATTACTTTCGTAAGTGAGGTTGCAGACGGCGAACGTTTTCAAGCGAATATATGCTCTTATATATTTTGATCTACCTGTGTGCTACTCGAAGTTTTGGCAGATTTTTTCCTGCGGAGTGTTTTTTTTTTTCTTATGGGGCAACTCATTTTCAATACAAACGAATGACAGTGCGGAAGATTGCAGACGTGGTTTCTTTTTTAAAACAGCGCGGATGTACCTGCATATCTTTCAACCAAAACAGAGAACGCAGTAATTGCACAGCGACCTCTAGATGTGCTGAATGAGGAGAGAAATTGGTCAATTGTGAATGAAAAAAAAAAAGAAAGAAACATGCTCGAAAAAAAGTAATGATAGTGAATTGGGTGGACATGTTTGTTGCTCAGAATGAAAGCGAATGTGTTAATCAGACGGGAGCAACAAAATAAAGCGACATAATTATTGATATCAAAGGAAGTTATGACACCTGTGTCTCCTTAACATATTTCATTCACCCTTTATATAATTAAATGTTTCATTCACTCAGTATATATCGTATTATTGGCCTACCGCTATTCTGCTGTTCACACTAACACTATTAACGTAAATGAATAATTTTGACCTGTGGTATATGTTTTTGATAAAAAAAAATATTCACTTTATACGCCCCAGTGTACTTCGCCATTATTGTATTCTTCCATCGCCTTCTTGACGTTAAGTCGCACGGTCCAATTTTTTCACGTTATTGGGGGATATAATTTTTTATTTGAAATACTATCAGTCCCATCAGGACCAAGATACGAGTATTGCAAGGGTAGTGCAAACTTTAAAGGGGGAACACAATAAACAAAATACAAGCACCGCCCAGTCGGTGCCAAGTTTATACGCTTAACAAAATTGGACTGATCGGTTCGCAACAAACAAACATGCCGAAAATCTCGATGCAACCAAACAGAGAACAATGAAAAATATCGTGTTTGACACAAATGCAAAGTGCATTATATCAGGCACTATACTAACAATTAAGGAACACCAGCAGAGAACATATCTACACTTGATGCGAGCACTACATGTTCTGGTAGTTTGTTTCAATCTTTCGCTGTGGATAGGAGGAAGGAATGCTGGTAGCAGTGCTTAGGAAACTTTTGTTCTTTTACATGCCTGCAATGTTTACACCGAGTTGCATCGATATTTTCGAGAATGTTTGTTTGTTGCTAACAGATCAGTTCCATTTTTGAAGTGTTAAAACTTGGCACCGACTTGGCTCGTAGACTGCGCTTAACGTTTTGCGTGGAGTGAGAATGAAGGGTGGTTCCGTCCTTTCTTGGTATATGCATTACTGCATAGACTTTCATAGAATAATTTGTTAAGAAGAAAAGAAAATTCCATGTCATAGTCTTTGTCTATCAATACAGTACGAAAAGTGCAATGTGGCGACGTTTTAGTAGTCAAAGCAGACGAAAACAGCCGGTAGAGCTGTCAAGGAGCCGATATTCGTGAAATTTTATCCTCTATAGAGTAGGTTTACACCAATGAGCTTCGATGTACTGCACACGTGTTTTTCGGGAGATAGCAGTGAACATGCTTAGCAAATTTGAGTCGTTCGAACTGAGCCAGGGGCGTAGTTTTGCCATCTTTCTGGCATAAAATTTGCCATAAAATTTGTTCAGTGGTAGAAAATAAGTCCCGCAATCCTAATAAATCTGGGGCGTCTTGTGGCGTTAAACACGATAAGAAATTTGTGCCGTGCTCCAAAGGGGTAGTTTATAAAATCCCCCTGTTCTGTGGTGAGATATAGAGTGGGCAAACGGGACGATGTATTAACACACGACTCGGAGAACATCTCAATCGCTCCACTAATCTAGTTGATCATTGCCGAGAGTGTCAGTCCTGTTTTCCGTCCTTGCATTTTACTGACATTTTGTACAAACACCTCGACTGGGGAAATCATCGAGGCGTATAATATGGCAAAGAAAGCAAGATTGTGTGTCAGCAAACCATCCCTGCTCCTGCGTAACTGTGAGGTTGCATATCTGGATATCACATTGCGTTTTAAGAGCGTGCATATTTGGTCTTTGTTATCTGTTTTCTTATATAAGCGTGTTTCCTGTGATTAAACATTAGTTGAGAGTCAGCGCTTGTTCTTGTGTTTTCTTCCTTTCGTCCCCGTTTGTTCGCGCTGTTTTTTTGCAAGATAGACTAAAAACTTGTATGGTGTGCGACGATGGGGAAAGTAAAGAGTTGCGATTTAGATGGACCTTATCGACGGCTTAGATTGGCAATTTGCACAAAATCGATTCCACGCTGAAACAAATGGTACGTACGGAATAATTCATTTACACTGCTGCGAGTGTTCCGTCGGGTACTCGAGACATTGTTGTCATAGTCGACGATGTCATTGGCAGGCCATAGGGAGGGAATAAAATTGACGTGACATGAATATCCTAGCGGGAACAACAAGGGGAGAATACGGAAGCGCTAACTTCCAAAAAACGGTTTTATTTGGTGGACACAAGGTTTATAAATAAGCAAATGGAAGATGAAAAACACTCTAAACAATTCTAACTTTCTGCGAAGAAGAAAGCAGACTAACGGTCATCATATGAACAGATATAGGTAGAAAGCAAAAGTGAACGAAGACACACCTAAGTGAGAAACAGACTGGTATGTACGCGTCCTTAATTCGCACACTGCCCTGCGCCAAAAGGAGATGTCTTTCCTCGATAGCGATACAGAAGGACTGCTAATATAATTTTCAATTTCATCAACTCAATAATCTAGCTTGTTTTTATTAGCGTGTTTACATAGCGCCAGAGGTTATTCTAAGCTAGTTTTGCAATTGCAGAAATGGAAATGTCGAGCCAGTTTACTATATTCCTATCTTTTACAAACATGTGGCGTTCATTTACACTGAAGCAGTAATTTAGGTAACGGCCTACCATCCTTACAGCCCTTTACAAAGTTTGCCGGAAAAAGGATCTACATGTTGTTAAAACCTGTTTTCATTAAGCAAGTACATGACTTATTCACTGCATTGGGTAGGCATGTCTACTCTTAGCAAAAGCCTGTACAAGTCTAATGAAAACAGGTATTGAAGAGCAGACAGATTGCCTTTTGGTAATGAGGTTATCCAACAGAGCTAGTAATTGCTGTTACAGAAGGTTTAGAGGCAGAACTGGTTTGGTTTGTGGGGTTTAACGTCCCAAAGCGACTCAGGCTATGAGAGACGCCGCAGTGGAGGACTGAGGCAACAGAATGATATATAAAGCCGAGAGGGGCACAAAATTGTGCAGAGGCCGTATATGCACATGCATTGTGAAAGGAACTTTAAAGAACGTATGGTGACCGGTAAAGCGGCTAAAGAAGAAATAAGAGACCTTATTGTGCCCGCTGCAATGAACAAAACTGGAATTTTAAGGCTCTGTTACCAGCCCTTGTTTAGTGGCATTGAGGAGAGACATTGCCATCTTTTGATGCAGGGCAACGGTCGAATTCGTGAGACGTGATTATCTTTTTTTTGTTTGGCTGCTTTCTCGTTCACTTCTGTTTTCAAACTTGATCTGCTAGCTTGATGACCGCGTTCTAGTGCTTTCCTCTTCGTACCCTCTTCGTTCCCTTATAAACTCTGCCCAGTCGAAAAAAAGAAAACTACCGAACCATAAAAAAAATATAGGACAAATATTTTGTAGTTTTGTTGCAACAGCAGATATTTATGTAGTTGTGCAGCAGTTCTTAGTAGTTTTGTAGTTCTCTCTGTAGTACTTGTCGGTTGTAAGTACACAAAAATCAGGTGCTACTACAGACATTTTTTGTCGTCACAACATGTAGGCTGTAATAAATCTCACTGAAATTTGTATTCACAAAATTTCGTGCAGCTCTTCTAAGCTGGATGGAGCCGCAAAAAAAAAGCACTTTCTGAAAGCTCGCGCTTGTATCATGTCCCTATGTTGTTCGCGCTATGGAAATTCATGTTATATATATATATATTCCTCTAGCCTGTATCCTTACTTTTCTAAAATTAAAAAAAAAAAAAGCTTTTCGTTTTAATCGCCTTGCATTCTTTATATTCATTCTAGCCAGTGTTTGCAAAATAAGAAAACAACTAAGGAACCGTAAATTGCCGTTAAAAAGCGTGCAGAAGCGGCGACCTCGTATTCATAGTTTTCTACCGGTGCACGTCGTGATCGAATGATATTCACATGAGAACAGTTAAGCGTAAATAAAGTTTCCTGAAGCAGAGGAGGGTATAACTTTATCAGTTAAACCTCCAGCGATAGTCTCTAGCAAGTTGCATAGTTTCGTATCTGCTCAAACAGATGATACCTCTACTGCATAATGCGGAAAATCACACTTATAGCTATATCATTCACCCGCTGTTCATTGGCAGCCAACATCTTCACTTTCACTCCGGCCGTTTTCATATGTCGACAACAATATTGTCTTTCTTATATCCCATTTACTCCTTTACGCCCTGTATGAACAAAACATTGGCTCACACGGGGCTACCGCCATCGGCAACGAAGTGAGAATTTATCGCGAAATTTTGAAAAGAGCGCGCTCTGATTAGCTGGAAATGGGGGTCCTAGGTGAAGCTGCTATGTTGGAATACTTGAGGTACCTGCTTGTGGCTGTGTACATTGGCAGTGAAGATGCTCGAAGGACGGATGCAACTGCAGTATTCTTAAACCTTTGTAGAGAATTCGATAAAGCGTGAAATCTTCAGAGCCAGTAAACGTTTTTCCTCTCTCGCACACGTGCGTATGCATGGAGCGAAATCGCATCTACGTGGCCCCTACTAGAGGACATGCGGCGAGACGCAGCTGCTGGAAAGGCCGCGTGTCCCATCGCAACTATACTTACAATCTGAATGCTTGCGCTAGACAGCCTATTTGCTTGATAGGAAATGCAGTGCTAGAATCTGGCCGGTTCCCCGTCCGTTCGCTCAGGAATAGAATGAAAAATTGTAGTTTCGTACAGGCTTCGAATGCCGTTTATTAGCGCCGTACTTGTCGCTTGTTTTGTGAAATACTGATCCACCGTGTCCTGCGGTAGATGGGCAAATGAGAGGAGAAATGCCAACGTTTCACGAAATCAACAGCAGATCATATAAACTCTTCTGAACTGTCCCATGAACTGCAGGGTGTCGGGTTTGCCGGGAGCACACGGATTGAAAGAAATGATACGGCGCTGGGACTTCAGCTCACATGACAGATGACCACAATATTCTTCCTTAACAGGTTCTCTACGAGTCTTACCAAATACCTTGGTACTGGACATGATTTCAGAGCTACTCCACTAAGATCCAATGATTATCATTTGAAGAGGAAAGAAGAGTAGATGTAAACTGCTTTCAAAAAAGTTCATTTCAGTCAAGCGGAGAAAATGCATAATCGCGGGTGCAGTCTTCGATTTTTGCAACGCCAAACTTCTTCCCGTAAGTACAGCGTAACTATCCTTACTGGTAAGAAAAAAACAACTTTAAGAAAAACAGAAAAATAAAATTAAGACGAGGATCTGAAATGCGTTGCGTTGTACCTTTTACCCTGTATTTTGACAGGCAACGAGCAGGCAGCGACCCGATCGGATAGAAGCATGTGTCAGCACCAACTGAGCACGAAGGCAACACGACGTTCAGCGCAAAAGCTTATTACGCACTGCTTCTCTTGGTCGATGCCGTCTCGCGACATGAAGGGGAGAAAGAGAAGGGATTTACTGTCCGAAATGCACTGGGCGCGACTCGCCTTTGTATCAAGCGAATGAGTGCCACGGCGACGGCTTGCGCACACCGCTAGTCGATAGCCCGATACTCGGAAAAAAAAAAAAAAGAAATCTGCGCTTCAATCATTGTACGGAATCGGGTGAGCGTGCATATCCCAGCGCGAGACGTACTGTAATAAGAGCTTTCAACGAGTAACGGTCCGAAAACTGAAATGTGTGGAACATAATATTTCGTCCGGAGAAGCACGGACGACTGGAACGATCAGAGTAACGAGGGAAAAAGTCGAAAAAGAAAGGTGAAGGAATGAATCACGGTAGCATATTAAATAACAGCGCGTAAAACTTGACTGTTTCAACAGCTACGCGTGCTACCGGTATAGAAAAAAAGAGCTTCGTAAGCAGTCGACGTTTGATTTCTTCATTGTTTGCATTTTTTAAGCATGAAACCGGAGCACTAATCTGACGGTTGATTTGAAAGAATGCAAGCTCGTCTTTGGAGCTTTTGCTTCCTTATTCATATATGCGAAGCTTAGGTTTGAAAACAAGTACAGTTTTAAAAGAGAATTAACTTACAGAATATGAGAAAATAGTTGGCTTCCATTGAAGACAAACAATGCGCACATGGAGGTCGAGAAGGTTGCGATGCCTGAATGCGTTTTCTGAGTTTGCGCAGTTATCAAAAGTGTCGCTATTTCTCTGACTTCAAGTGATCTGATTGGTGCAAACGTCAGAGCCAGAAGTGGCTACCACATCCGGTTCTGGTGTTTACACAAAACAGATGACTCGAGGTCAGGCGGATAGCGACACTTCTGAAAACGACGCAACTCAGAATATGGACCCTCATCGATCTGCGGGGTGAGTTAGACAGTCAAAAGGTTGCAGCTGCGGATGTTCTCTTTCCAAGACGAATAAAAAACAGAAACATACACATTTCGAATAGTTCCTTACGCTTTCGATCATATCTTCTTCTCTAGTGTCACCACGTCAGAAAAGAAAAGAAACAAATCGACAATAAATATAAATAGTTATGCAAAGAGAGCGCTTGCGCGCAAGCAACGCGCACATGCAGTATATAAACAATATGTAAAAATAACAGTAAAGTAAACACGCGAATAAGCGGCTTATACCGAAGGTATGCGAAGAGCTGCGAAATCATAAGGACGGGCTCATTCCGCAGTCTGTGAGAAATTTTAAAAAAGGCTAAGGTAGTTAAAAGTGTACAGCGAAGGTGTGCAGACTGCGGAGAAGCCTCAAAGGAACAATAAAAACAACAAATACAGCAACTCTTTTCCAAAATAGCCGTGTAACAATCCAAACGCAAGCATTTTCTTAAGGCGCAAACCCAACAGCAAAGACACCTTTGAAGGGGTTGGTCTCCGCTAGTCCTTGTCTACCATCGTGATACACTGAATTAGTGCAGGCTGGGAAATTTTAGATAATGTGGTGCACAGAGAGTTACAAATGGCTATTGAGGAAAAAAATAATTGGTTGGTTCGTTGATGCGGTTTAACGTCCTAAAACAACTTAAGCATTAGAGACGCCATGGCGGAGCTGACGAACTTTCGACAACCTGGGGTTTTTTAACATGCACGGACATCGCAGAGCACACAGGCACCTTGCATGCTCTTAGTGCAGTAAAATATTTGTAGTAAGCCTAGGTTTAAATGGATGCAGTGCTCTTAGTAAAAATTAAAAAAAAAAAAACACTTCAGTACTCACTGGTGATAACGAAAGAAATCCAGATATACATCGTAAACTCATAATCGACATTTCAAGCCAAGATAAGATGCCTAGCAGTATGCCAAAGCCCACAAACCAACATTTTCTTTCTAATTAGACCACTCTTTCTGAATTTAATGTGCGGCTCTGGTTGCAAATTTGGTCGATGAAGTGCGCAACGTCATGCGATCCCGTAGCATAGCCGAAGTGGCAGATTCTCTAGTCGCAAGACAGCGTGCAAAACTAATCGGACGGAATTACTGACGGTTGATGGATTGCAAGAAATGCTGTTCAGCTTAGATCCGGAAATTCGGCACCAACTGACAAAAAAGGCACGGATGACTATACGATTCAACGGACTCCTGGAATATAAAACTGCTCCGAAATTTCAAAACCAATTAAAATGTTTATATTAGATTATTATAATTATCATCATATCTGGACACTTGTCATGGCCGAGAACGATGCCGGGCTCGGTGTCGTTTGGTGGCTACGTTCAGGGTTTGCTGCAGTGTCTACATATATCGAAGTGGGTTGCCGAAAGCATGGAAATGGAGGCAGGTCAGACTCGAGCTTCAACGTGTGGCGACGCCGCTGAACGTTCTTGATCGAGGCTTGCCTCAAGAAGAGGACGAGCTCGCTCCTATTGCTTAAAGAAAGCGTCGTTCAATTGAAAACCACCAAGGCTTGTCAAGGAAGCTGAGGCCACATGCTCGAAACGAGAGGCCAGCATCGAAATGAAAAAGAAAGAGGAAGACGATAAACTTATGAAACAGCAGTTTGATGGCGAAACGAAAACAAGGGATGCGGAGATGAAACGTCGGGCGAATCTGAACTGCACTGTCATACCAAATGTAAGTGTGCAGTGTCTCAGTACAAAGTACTCAAAGTACTCAAGAACAAAGTGTGGTACGACAAGGTTTATACTTTCACACTGTGACATGTAATCAGCGATTGATTGTTCCTGAAATGTTTTTTTTTTTGTTCAGATCCAGCACCAGGATGATGGTGCAATACGCCAATCTTCGTTATGCGAGTATACAAAAATATATAAATATTATTTCACTACTTCATAATTGTTCAAGCTATTAGTTATCCATAGCAAAGCTCGTGGGCTAGTCCTGTTTACCGTGTGTTTTTGTGTCCTTGCTTCCTTGCGCTGCTTACCTGCATGCTTCTCCCTACAAAGCCCGCAAATAAATAAACAAACTTTCTTCTTCTTCTTAAAAATGCGGACGACGAAATGATGTTTTAAATTGGGTTGATGTTAAAAATAAATTTTAAAACAACAACAATGAGAGGCACAAAAGATGTGTTTTGTATATTTCTTTCTCTCGAATAAAATCAGTTACGTCGAACTGAGGCATAAATTGTAGTATTTGCTTAAACGCACAAATGAAGTGTTATTCAGTATCATATTGACGTTTCCACCTTTTTGACAGCGGAGGTCTTCTGCGGTCAGTCGGCATCTGCACCTTCTTCCGCAGCACGACAGTTTTTTTCTCTGCTTTTTCTTCTCCCCATTTAAAAACCAGCTAGATCAAAGCGCAAATGACAGCACGAAATGCGCTCGCAAGTCTCCCATCTCGGCCGCGGTCCAGACAATGAAGCGTTCCTGGAAACTGCGGGTCCTTTAGGAGGAACGGCGTGACTTGGTTACTTAGAGCCTAAGGCCTACCAAGTAAAGGGGAAGGAAGATGGCAAAACTAAAACAAAAAAGCTTAACGCATGAATTCAAGGGACCTAAAGGAAGGAACGATAGCAAGCAGTATGAGCGAGGGATAGAAAAAGAGAGAGAGAAACAAAAAAGCGAAAAAGGTGGCTCGCTCATCGATCGTAACTCAGAGTGAGTTGCAGCGCCTCGTCTTCGCCACACAGGGTGTTTTGTGCCGGGGCTCTAGTCATCGTGCTCGTCGTTGTCGTGTCTCTCTTGCAAGAGCAGCAGCATCAGCGTGCGATGCTTTTCCTGGTAGCAAAGCCTGTCTTCAGTGCTTTCACTTTGGACCCCGGGCACTGGAACGCTGTCCTTTGTCTCTTCGTGTTTCTGTCAATCACTTGGAGGTTGCGTTTTTTTTTCTCTCACGCACGTTAACCCTTACCCCTCCCCTCTTTTATCTGCTCAGCGGTGTGCCCGAGCTTTCGGAACAAATAAGAGAGATAGGGAGATGAAGAAAATAGAGAGTTTGTGGACTCGCGATAAACACGCTCTGTCGAGTCGGGACAACGTTTGTTCCTGCGTCACGTTGCAAGTCACCTCTGAAGCAAACAGGCAGAGCCGTTGTAGGAGAAGTGAAGCGGCAAGAAAACATTAAGAGCAGCGGCAGGATAAACACCGAAGGCGTTAGCCTGTCGCTGCACAGTGAGGAGCTACTTCCCTCGGGCGGGCGTTAGTCTCGTAGTGCTGGTACCTCTTATGGTGCTGCTTTTGCGTCTGCCAGAAGCTTCACCCTTGACGACTGATTCTTCTTTTGTCTAAATGGAGTGCACATTTTGCAGAGTGGCAGTTTGACGTTATACTGTACACAGTCGTCTCTAGCGTTTCTGTAGCGTTTCTACCCTGTGCGCGGAGTACGGTAAATGAAAAAAAAGTTTCAGTTTTAGTTCGTCCATATTTCTCGAATGTAAAACCAGCAACGACAATGAAATACGTAAAGATAGCCAGATAGCAGGCACAATGGGTGCTGCTTTCCGACTTAACTTTTTTGTGTGTGCGTTAGCGAGCAATTACTAAAATAATCTGCACATACGCCAAAAGTTCTGCCCTGATAATATTACCTGAAACGTACCTAAACAACTTCTTAGATGAACATTTTTCTCGGAATTCCCTCTTATCTCATTGCGCCTAGCGCTACAACAAAGCTTACTTTGAAAAAAATATCTGCGGAAATGGGGAAGTGTGAAACAAATCGTACACATCGTTATAAGCGAATAAAACCAGAATGATGCAAAGAGTGACTTGCTGGAGAACAGCAAAATCAAAATTTGTTAATGCAATATACCTAATAAAACGCAGTGTGAAGTGGAGTAGATTCCAGGGACAATAAGTGCAAGTCCGCAGCATACACCTCAACGTACCTGCCATTCACTACATGATTCCCACATACTAACTTCGTGGAAAGGCTACGGACGAAAGCTACACATATAGGGACTGGAATACGCGATGATCAGAAATCAACTCTTAAACGTGTGGCGTCGAATTGATGAATAATGTAGCTCCAGTTATTAAAGCTAAGAATGTTTTCTTTTTCAGAGGAGATGCTTTTGCAGATGCAGAGGAGATCTCAACTCGATAGGCATGCCGAAAATGTAAACGAGTTTCGCAGCCGATTTAAGCAGTGCCCACATTGCATCAACACTACTAAACTGTGCTCAGAAAGAAATGGAGAAGAGACAATGTTGCAGACACATCCCGTAACGGCAGGGCTGGCGTCATGTTTTATGTAAAGAAGAAGTATGGTAAAAATTTAAACTGCTTGTAAAACATTTATTCTACTTGCCTATGGCGGAACGCTACCCTTGGTATCGTTTACCAGAAGCACGTAGGGCTATTAATTTACAGGGTAGTTATTATAGTCTCAACGTAAAGAATGTAAATACTTCCTTGCAGAAACAAAATATCCATGTCGAAAGCGCGAGAAATGGAGCTTAGTTGACTGTAGAGTTGAATACAGTGCTCTATATAAAGGGCCACGAGATTTTGTCAAGCTTGAAATGCCTAACCCTCTCACATGCCATGTTAAGTTGCCATCGAAAAGGAATATTTATCCTCCTAAACTAAATGTGCATGTCTCAAGGTATCAGTGTTCAGGGAAACAACTGACGGTCTAATCCAAGCTACGCCTAGATTGTTCCACTATATGAAAGCATTCGTGCTGGCCCAAGCGCCTTTGGCATAAAGCAGAAATTGGAAGGAAACTTAGTTTTAATGTTTATTCACGTGTGCTGCTGGTCTACCACACAGGCTTATGCTTTTTACGTTGGGATGTCGTGCAAAAATATCATCAAGACAAGATGCACTTCTGGTAGTGGCTTAGAGTAGGTTATATTAACAATTGTGATCCCAAATAGTTCGCACATGAAGACTGGCTACCGCTGCGATTTCTTAACGTCGACATCATTATGGGTTGACATTAATGTCACCGCACATGATGAGGGGAGCGTCCGGACTTCTTCCCTGGTTAGCGTTCTCGCTTGTCGTTTCCAAAGGTGGTTGCCAGCGGCGCTCGTGGAAGGCTCAGCCGATCACGGTACCATTATGTTAGCTCATAGCGTCTTAGTAGAACAGGCGCCAGTTTATGCAAAAGGCAAAATGTGTTGTTTTCTGTTGGGTGTATTGGCGCATAAGCAATTGAGGCTATCATGCGCCAAGCTCGTGGTCAAAAGTAAAAATGATCGTCCTTATATGAGTACAAGGCTACGTGGCCACATCTGGTTGCACTAACGCGATCCAAATTAAATTTTGGATAGCGCTAACTGCGTCAGGTGGTGCAAACTAGTCCATTCTTGGAATCGGGCTAGAATTTGTCCCAGAATAACAATCTGGTAGATTGGAAATGCATTATTCGACATAGTAATTTTAAACGACTGTTCACAGTTAGTACTTATTCACCTGACGTTATTTTGAAGTAACACTTGTTACAACCACTCGCAACAGCTTCTAAAATGACTTCGATAGTGACCGGTCGACATGGGAAGGTCAATCTGTCTTGATGGACGGGACCGTGACGGACAATCGGAGCTGAAAATGTAGCCGTTAAATGCAGTTTTGCTGTAATACAGCTGTTAATGTTTTGCAGGCACATGTCAAACACAAAAATTAATAACTGATGAAAGCAGCCACAGAGACCTGCAACTTTTCACGTGAACAAACGAAGTATCAGAAAATATTAGATATTTTGAACGCTCATGTTGCACCTGAAATTTCAATGAAAATTTATGTTACTATTAGTGGTAATATATTTTCCCACAAAACTGCCAGACGGCGTGCAACCCCGCTCACTGTTTCATATTTACTGTGTCCGCTATATAGCACAATAATCTCCTCAATTACGATACGCCTAATGAAAAATTCACCTGAAACAAAGAAATCAGCGCTACAGACAGCACGTTCTTGAAGAGAAAAAGTTTTGAATCTGTTTTGTGCGCACTTGTGTACAAAACGAATGAAAAGGCCCAGTGTTCACTCAGAAGGGCTGTGAAGACTTTCTTCCTATGTCAGAAGTTCGTGCAGTGTTACTCAGTGCTACTACAACTTCTTTTATCTTGTATCATGGTTGTTCACTTCCGTAACAAAATAGGAAGAAGAGGAAGATGGGAAGGAGGAAGAGGAAGAAGTGGATGAAAAAGAAGGAAGAGGAGGAAAAGAAAATTAAAGGCTAACCGGAAGTTTGCCGGGGACGGCCAATAAGGCGTAGCAAGTTCTTTCCACAAGCTATGTATTTATGTTTCCTCTGGCTGTACAGCAACATGTGGGAACGGTAATATTTTCTGCAGCGTATCGCGTTAAAGGATTATTGAGACAGTACTTGCAACCTACTATACTGCATGATATAGAGAATGTGGCAGTAGCCGAAGGGCTCAGTATAAGCCTTATGCACACCCAAGACAACGTCATTTTCTTCTTCTCTTTCAGGCACATCTAAATCGAAACTTCAGACGTTCTCCCAAGACCGACTCTACAAATGAAAAGTTTCCCTGTAGCACTAACTTCGGCGTGCGAACAGTGTCCGCGGAAGCGATTCAGTCATAACCGCTGGGACGGAGCCAGAACTACCCCCAAACTTCCTTCACCTTCCTCTATGCGCATAAATATTCTGGTTCCGAGTATAATTCTGACCGCTGAGCAATAACACACGAGCCTTCGGCCGCAGTACACCCCGAGTTGACGTTGGCGCTCTTCCCCACTCTCATCTCGTTCACGTTCGAGTGGACAACCTCTGTCTCCCTCGCTTCGTCTACCTCACTCTCTGAGCGTCTTGATGGGGAGGCGCGGGCTGGGGCGGAGCTGCCTGACCGTGCTCCTTTACAAAAGCCTGCTGAATAAATCAGGACACCCTCCTCCGCACATGTTTTCAACGCGTAAGTGGCTATGAACGTTCGACGCTGTCGCTGTGAAGCAGGTCGCGGAAGTCATCCGGGCTCTAAGCCAAGCCACCGTCGTCGTCGCATCAAATTATGCCCCCGTGGCTTCAAAGGACAAGCCATGGCAGCGCCGTCTTGGCCTCATTCTCCGGCTTGCGTTGGCATGCGTTTATCTTACTCATTGCGGAAATTCCACTCGCGGCTTCTCCTCCATGGAGGAGGGAGCTTGCGCGTTTTGTTCCCGCTGGATTCCTTTGTTTATGTTATGCCGAAAAATTATTCTCGCTTCCCTACTGCCCCTCTCTCTATCTCTGTACCTCTCCCTTATGCTAGTCTTTCCCTGCGCACTTCCCTTTCACCCTCCTCAGCCCTTAGTCGGCTTCCCTGATATCTTAACTTTTATCGCCTGCCGCGGCCACAATTGCGCCATCTGTCTTGGTTGCGTTGGATCCGGCCACAATGGCTTCCCGATGTTTAGCGCTGTAGCCAGACGCTGTTTCTTTCCGTTTACCCGAACTTCAGTTCTTCCGTTTTCCTTACCACGAGTCTGACATAGGCGCTCTTAGGGGCATTTTTTTTCACGATGCTTCTTGGTGTTTCTTTTTCCCTGACCAGAAAATGCATCACCTCCTCCCTCGCGGGCCTTGCGTATTTAACGACCAGTCAGACATGACAGCTGGGAACGATTTTAGGGTTTTTTTTTTTTTTTTTTTTTTTTTTTTTTTTTACAAGCATAAGGCCCAGACAAAACACCTCGGGGAAACGGCGAGGGTGGCTGCATTTCCGTAGATATATCGACTGCGAAGCCTAAAGTGACGAATCGGGGAGCCGGTTGAGCACCCTGGCCGCAACAAGTACCATAACTGAAATATGTGCTGCTCGCCATGCTATGTTAGGTCGTCAACAAGCAAGCGTTTGTGAGAATTTGGAACCTGACCTGTCTGTCGCTGTTTTTTTGGTGCATTCCACCTCTTTAGCTCTATTCGGTTCTAAACTTTCATCAAGGAGGAAAGAGACGCCCAAAAGATATTTCATCGCTTAGGCCAATGTCCGGCCTTTATTAGTCTGATTCGCGTCTGACTAAGTTCAGTGCTATTTTTATTAGCTCGAAACATTGATATAGGTTTGCATAGGTTGAAGCTGAGCCTTGTAGATAGATAGATGGATTTGTTAATAGGAAAGGCAGAGAGGTTGGCCGGGATGGCTAAAATCTGACTTGCTACTATGCGTTGGGGAAATGAAAGGGGAGACGAAAGAGGATCATGATGGACGACGATGTGGGAGACGGCATATGGAAATATATACAGGCATGGCAACTTGCGTTACAAGCGCGAGCCAAGTCTGGTGTCGAAAACGGCAAAGAGCCTAGACACCCTTCCCCATGTCCTGCCTAGCGCCAAGCAGCAACTCCTTCGACAAAAGCATCTTGTCAAAACGCTTCAAGGAAACGTCTAGCCCTTTTCGCTCCCGCGTATACGCTAGGTACATCAATAATATATGGTCCCCAGTTTCGTGGATGCCACACGTTGAACATTCCGGGGAGTCCGGCTGTCCAATTAAATGCAAGTAACTGCGCGTGAAAGCAACGTTTAAACGAAGTTTGTGTAGCAAGCATGCATGCTTTCACGGAATGCCCGGCGGAACATAAAATATCAGTGTTCGATCGAGTCTTCTTAGATGGGTATCTCGGGCGTCTGGCTCTCTCCATTAAGCTGCCGTAGCATTCTTCATACAGTTCGTAAGAAAACACGTAGTATCCGCTCTTGAAAAAGGGAAATCTGTTTGGAGGTCACTGCTCAGCGTCCTTTTTGCTTCAGCACCGGCCTTTTCATTTGCATGAAGCCCGAGATGGGCAGGTATCAATTAAAACATTACTTTGTGGCCTTGCAGTCGGACAGATGTAAGGAGCTCTACAATACTGAGTGCCAGAGACTGGTAGGCGATGTGCCGTGAGAAATTTTCTAAAATTTGCAATGTAGTCCAAGTCCATGAATATACATTTCTGACGTGGTTCCCCACATATGTAGCGAATAGATTCCTGAAGGGCTACAAGGTCAGAAGCGGTTAACGTAGAAGTATGCCCCAAAAGGAAATGGAGCGTCATTTTCTAAGGGGTATGAACACAGCTGCAGCGAATGCATGTGCTGACATAGATCCGTCAGTGAATACGTGAATATATTTATGATATTGTTACCAGATGTGTGCCAGAGTAAGTTGTTTGAGCCCACGATGTGGCACCATAGATTTCTTTAGTATCCCGGGAACACGTAGGTGCACCGAATGTTTATCCAACAGCCATAGTGGTTGGGCGGGACGATATGGGAGGGCATATCTTCTTGGTACTTGCGACAAATGGCAGTATTTTTGGAATGAGCATTGTGGGTACACAAGCACATGCAGGTTAGAAATCACTGTAATAGTCTGTCACATCATACCACTGCGATGCTACAAAAGCTTTCTAATAAACTAAATACACCATACGCATTCAAGGTGCCTTTTATGAAATTAATAAATACCCCTTTTTCCATGCAATCCTCTAGAAAAACAAATTCTTGCGGGACAGATAAGCTCCGCATTTAGGGGTATGCATGGCGCACTGCTGCCGCTCCCCTTGCGGGTCCTCGTTCGCGAACATGCGGTTTGCTACTCGCTTCATGACTGCTCTTTAATTTGTGCATCTATTATCGTACACATAATATTTCGCATACATTTTTAAGATACTAAGTTATTTGAAATAAACGTGTGGGTGAGGGGGACGCACATCAAGCTTCGCATTTCACGGTATGACTCGATGGCGTAGGCAGCAGCTGACCATATAAAGCCCCACTTTAACATAACAGTATGAACGTGCCTGGCTATGCATCCAAAAGCACTGGAAGATTGGCTCTTACTCCACATTCCCACGTCGAGTTCGTAGCCCCTCTAAATATTGATTCCATGTGGTCTCGTTAAGATGCACAAACCATCGAAAAATCTGTGCTAGGCCATTTCAGCTCTCAGTTACCACCTGACAGCGCTACGCTGGAGATTGTTCGATCGGAACACCGACGCCGAGTTTTGTGTATAACAGGACCTCTAACGCCATCGCATTAAAGTGCGGTAGGCGGAGTGGTAGACGAGGCTTAAGCTTCGCCTCAAAGACTTATTGACGCGATAACGTTATGGCTGTCGTCTGCAGCTCCCTTTGAAGATCCTCGCTCATGTGCACGCTCTTTGCTATTCGCTTAATCCCTAATCTCTTGATTTATTCCTGTGTTATCTCGCATATGCTCATTACCATAGAGTCGTGAGCTACCTCATTATGTGAAAGACCACCCGACGTAGTTGTAAAGCGCCACGTAACAAACCCGTGTGAACGTGCGCTCCTGGCACCGAGACAGCGTGTGTAGCTCGCAAGGGTATTAGAATTTTGGATTCCGATCACAGCCTCCCAACTCAAAGACGAAGTCATGTCACGTGGTTTACTGACGTTACAAAACCCGTCGACTAGTCAGTGCACGGCCATGGGACCAGCCAGCTTCCACACTCCAGAGCAATACCCATGATTTTTCGCTCACAACGCCGTCAACACTGACGAGGTACTTTCTGCAGAACGAGGCATTAACGCTACCGCCTTAAAAATGATGCAGAGCTTGAGTGAAGCCGGACTAAAGAATCTTGTCATCGAGGCTGCAGCACCTCGCTGCTGTCAAACTCTTCTACAGCGAAACACATGTTGCTATTTTGAGGCTTCTGCTAGTTGTACTAGGAGTCACAGGTAGTCTTTAAAATCTCCCCTCGTTTGTCTTAGCTCTCTCGCCATGCGGTCTGTTTCTGTCTGCTCTGAGCCCTCCTCCAAGGAAAGTGTGCTCAGAATAAGGAGGACTAAGCCAGAGCTTCGTCGTTGGGGCTGATACTGACGGTGCCTGCTTCCGGGACGGATTGCCATCGGGGAACGTGGCAGACGCATATCGGCGCGGAAAAGATTGGAGGTAGGGAGGGGGGGTAGAAAAGGGAGGGAAAGAAACTACTTTTTTGGAATTTCCAGGGGATCACTGGAATGGGTCGTCATTACCGGTGCCAGCCATGTGCAGGCCATAAAAGCGTGGAGGCAGAGTGCACCGAACGAGAGCAGTTAATCGGCTATAATCGGGACGGTCTGGATGGGTAAGGAGAGAAGAGAGAGAGGATGTGGGAACTCGTAATCAGAAGACACCGTTTGTCCAAAGGGCAGCGCCATTGACGGGAGAGCGAAACAGCTCGAGCTGCCGCGCTCCGCTAGAGAGAAAAGAGGTAGTTGGGCGTATAGCCTGCGAGTGCACTTTCCCGACCCCTCCTTACTTTTTTTCCCGCCCTCTTGGCCTCTTCGCCAGTGCACTGCTGGAGCTTTGAGAGACTCAAGAGAGGTTTGGAGGAGCTGTTGCTGTCGCCTCTTTTCGACGCGGCCACCAATTTTAACGTTTTTCTTGTGTGCGCCAACCCGCTATCTCGTCCAACATGCCCTGATGTATGCTGTTTTGTGTTCCTGTTGAGCTTTTATAGTCCTTGGGACGCTTTGTCATGTGTCTAGCTGAGATAAACGACGATGGTAACTGTGGAATACCTGAAATGCTTTTTTTGCTGCCGAAATGCCTACTTCTGGCAGTGACAGAGGCTTCGCCTTGTCCTTTGTCGTGAAGCATTTACTTTAGCATGACAGGTTTGTCTTTTTTACGGGGGCGATCGTTAGACAAGACGTCATGATGCTTATTGCCGTTGCGCCCCCAAGAACAACAAGAACACGCACTCTCGTTGCCGTACACCTTCTTCATATCGTCCAGTATCAAGAATTTGCAGTATTGCAGCAGCTTTCGTATAAATGGCCCAGCTGCATATAGAAAATAGCCAACCTTCACATGTGGCATGAGGCTTTCACGTTTCAATGCAGTCTTTCCGCAGTCAAGTTTTCTAAGGCAGGAAACCCGGAGAAATACGATGCTTTCTTTCGTGGGATACTCCTGAACATACTAATAACTTCTTGTAATAGTCTCGTTGAAAACGCAGAAAACACATGTAATTTATTCTTCGTCAAGTAGGATAACTGGACATGCCTCCGAATTGAGTAACGGTCCTATAGTGATTCCATCCCCGTCGCACGGTGGGTGCTAACCGCAACTATGTTCTCCCGCGAATTCTTCTGAACGTCTTAATTTACTTGAGCACTAACACCCCGAAATTCACAAAAATGTTTTGCCTATTAGGCCGCCTCACGCTGTCAGCTGGGTGCACAGCAAATACAAAAGAAATCTGCGCTGGCGTTTGGCCATTTGTTTTTACCGTGAATTTACTTGACGAAGGTCTGGCTGTTAATCATTTTCCCTCGGTGTTTCTGCTGACGCAAGCCTCAATTCCACCATCGCTGTAGTATATGACGGTGTCTTTGCTTTTCGGGTCAATTGGAAGGTTGCACACTTCCTCAACGCCACTGGGAGGAAGCTGCAAGCGCTTCAAGCCCATTAGAAAGACGTAATTTCGAAATTTTGATCTATTTTTTACTGTACACATGGCCCATGACTCGGATCTTCATTGGTTTTTTTTTTTATTACGTTGTTTTTTGCCTCAGGGCATAATGGCGGCATTCATTGTCTTCTACGAACGTACTGACTTGGCTGTGTTCACCACTGGTATTGAAATTGTTTAGTTTAAACGCTATTTTAATGAGCAACACAACGGCAACGTACTCCAGTGAATATGAAAGTAATTTAGTTGCATAATCTACAATGCCCATAACAAATAGCAAAAAATGTCCTATGAGCTGGTTCGAACCGCTGCCTTGGGCGCTCAAACCGGCATTGCTAATTAGTTGCGCCACAGACAACGCAGGTCAGCCCATTTAATTTCGCTCTTATTCGCTTTCACAAAATTTCTGCTATTTGTCGCTAGGTGATGCTGCTCAGATTACCATACCTTTAATAGAACTGAATCACGTGGTCGGGCGGTTGCAAGGATGCAGATCCGTAGCCGTAGGCTGAGGGCACCTCCAAGACGCACAAGCGTAAAGCACCAAAAATTCCGAAGAAAGCCTTTTACAATAGTCTCCAAGATACGTTGTTTGATTTTTCATCATGTAGTGGTGTACGTGCGACGTCCTCAGGGCTTTGCATATCTCCAATGGGAGCAAAATATTGGTGTTGCCTTAAAACCGTTTTGGCCTTTTACAGAAGCTGTACGTGCTTCACTTTACGGATCATCAGCAAATCATCTGGCTTGAAGACCATTGAACAGAGATGTACTTACTTTTCAAGCGGCTGCGGATTTTTCTCTCAGACCGAGCGCACGAAAGTAAAGCTTGTCTCTGTATTAACTGTCGCGGGAGCCGAAGAAGGTTGTTTGTAGGGGCGGATGGTGCAAATGCTCTCAGCTGGAAGTGAGACAGCGCTTCCTCTCAACTAAGAAAGCATCATTTCCTTCAATGTGACGATTAGTACCGAGAAAAAAAAAAAAAAAAAACTTCTATTTTTCTACTAGACAGTGTATTGGTGTCTGGCTATTTTTGTTCTCTTACTAAGCCACACCGCACAAAAGGAAGTTTACGGTAGGCTTGTTGGATGAATCCAAATAGATGTGTTTATCGCCGTTTCGCCGCTTGCTCCCTGACGGCAAGTACCGCCATGTGGGTCACGTGCTTCGGTATGGCCACTTGGCACCCGCACTCTCCTCTCACAGTGTGATGCCGCTGTGATGACTTAAGGGGAATATTGATTGTGATCAGGCTAAATGGGGAAGCGGACGGAGAGGGATGACTCCAGATTTTCGAATGAAAGAACCAGTGCACGAAGCGACGAAGAAACTACAAAATGAATGAATGAATGAATGAATGAATGAATGAATGAATGAATGAATGAATGAATGAATGAATGAATGAATGAATGAATGAATGAATGAATGACAGATCGTCAGCAGACTTCTTCTTGCGCCTGATTTGTCCAACGTTTCCACTACGGTGTCGCTTTTCCAGCACTCAAGGCTGGCAGGCGGAAACTCGACACCCGTAATGTTGTTTCCACGCGCAGCCCGTGACGTCAGCGCTTTAGGAATGGCCTCTGAAAACAAAGAACATGGAATAGAAGTCCAGAAAGACAAGTTATCATCTGAGGAACGGGAAAAGAACAAAATGAGAAAGCCTCCGGCGAATAGGATGGAGGTGAGAAGAGGGTAAGTGGGGAGGACGCCGAGTAGTCAGGCTTGAATGTAATTCCGGCCAATCCAGCGCCTCAATGTCTCCCTGCAGCGTTGTTGCGTCTCTCTTGTCTCTTCTTTCCTCGAACTGCTGTGTTGTCTCACGTGTGAGGCTGGCCGCTTCGCTCCATCCGTAGTATTCGTTTTACTTTATTTATTTATTTATTTATTTTTTTTTTTTTTTTGCTTTTGCAATCTTAGGCTCCGTCGTCGTACTGCCGAGGATGATTGCCTGTGTGGCTGCGGCGCGGACGAGCCCCGACCTTTCATTTGCCGATTACGGCGCCGTTGGCTCGACGCTGTGACGAAAAGCGGGCGCGATGTTGCTGTTTTTGTTACCGCTGCGGAGGTCGGCAATCAAGACGCGCGCTCGCTTGCTGACGGCTTGTGTTTTCTTCACAGCAACCACAGCCATCCGGGCACAAAGGCAAGTGGCTCGACATCTTTCCTGCCACTCCGCCATACACTGCACCCTTCCTCTCCATATCTTTCTTCCCTCCCCCAATCTGAGTAACGCTGCTTTTCATAGAAGGTGCGGAATTTGTTCTGCTACTTCCCCCAACAACGTCCCGCGGATTTATCGTTTTCCTGAATACTTTCGTACACCTTCCCATCCTTTCGTTTTGAAAGAGAGCCGAGTAAAGCCGCAGGCAGACATGAAGGCTTACATTCAAACCCGGTCCATTAGCCTGAATTATCTTGAAGCCACCCTCTTTCTACATTTCCTCACTTTATTTCCTTTTCTCGCTTCTTTGTGGTCGCGCTGATTCGAGCTTCCCTAATTGCGCAGGGTTGTACTAAACCGACCATGGTCAGCCTATTTTTATTCCAACGCATTGGGTCGCAGCTTTTGGGATTGAGCAAAAAAGCTACGAATTCGAATCTGAATCAATATCAGCTGCTTGAAATATACACAAATTCTGCCTGGCGGATAAAAGGAAAGGGAAGGGTTTGAAATGATTGAAATATGCATTGAAGTCAGTACAAGGAAGCCGATACAGTTGTTGCCGTAATCATGTTCGTGTGATGGTATAAGTTAAATAAGAACACGCGTGCGGCGCATGATAGCCTTAGTTGCTTATGCGCCAAAAAACCAAACACAAAGTGTGCATTTTCACAGCATGCTTTACAATTTAAAGCTTATCTCCGGGTGCCAAGACTTTTATAGACTATTTGCTTTGCTTGCCATCCGGGGCCTAATGTCAGTCGTACTGCACAATGGTTTGAAACAGTTGACAGCATTTGTCGCTAAGAATTTAAACGCACTCAAGAAACCAACAAAAAAAAGGTATACGTAAACGAACTGAAGCAATGATACAATTAGGAGTTCATACACTATTGCACGGGAAAAAGCACCGGCAAGTCACATGTAATGAAACGCTAATTCTTATTTTGCTTTGAAAATTATTGGAAAGACTGTTTTTTCCAATGATCCTCAAAGATACTGACTTCGCATTATAGGTCGTATACAACTATGTGCGCACAACTAATGTTTCGTGGTGATTACGGCGCACTGTTTTCTTTCTCGTTTTTTCTCTTCTATTTGTTTGAGGACGTGCATTTATCGCCGGTAGAGGATTATTCACGTCCGTAGCCAGAGCGGACATATTCCTTGCGGTTGAAGGGATGCTATTTTAATTGTAATCATTTTCTACTCAGTTCTTACTTGTTTATCTGAACCAAGTGTCTGGTAGATTGATAGTTTACCATTATACTGCTAACGTAGAAACCTCCTTTGCCTGAATTTCATTCCTCTCATGCTCCGGGCAAATATTTTGACTTATTTAAATAGATACAAGCGATGACTGGGGAGGTGGGCAGTAAGTAATGCTCAGAGCTGTGCTATTATCCCGGTATGCAAAGGTTTTTAGTTTTCTGTATTTGTGGAGGACTCTAGGCGACATCGAGGAGTCAGTTTCTTTCTGTAGTAGCTCAAAACTTCCTCGAATCGCTGAATCAGCTCTCGTTAACCTAATATGGTTAGATGTTTGCACGTCAAAATTACTATCAGTTCCTATTGAACTGACGAGGGCAACCAGAAGTCGCCAAGCATATTTCTATAGTGATCACTACCACGACTAGCACATAATAGTCCTACTGAAGTGTTTCCTTATTTATGCATAGTTAAAAAAATCTCTAATTCAGTCAATTTTCTTCTCTGAACGTCACTATAGCTTTGCCCTCTAAGCTGTGCACTAGGTGAATGACCCTCTTAATGTGTGGTTTGATTAGTAACAGTAAAGGTTACGGCTGCATTGGTCAATGAATACCGAGCGAGTAATGCATACGGCACATGGCTTGCTTGAAGTGGCAGATTTGTCTGATAGCTTGGATGACGTTGTTGTCTTTTCCTCAAGCTTTGAAGACCAGCTGAAAAGACTTCGGACAATGCCGCAAGCAATCAAATCATTAGGGCTAACACTGAAACCGAAGAAATGGAACTTCGCCTATGAGGAGCTGCTGTTTCTAGACCATATTGTAACCTAGGAAATAGTTCGCCCAAGCAAGCAGAAAACAATTAAAATCGCAGAGTTTCGCCGACAATAAAGCTTTTCGAAGATGATTTGGGCGCAAATTATTATAGTTGCAATCTACCATAATTCTCGCTAATAAAATGTGTTCATACGTGATCATCCCCTTTTCATTCACTGCGATCCATGTAATCATCTTAAGGCGTCTTGAGCCATTGAATGCCTCATAATCCAACGCAATAAATCCTTAATCGGACATTATCTACCCTAATTTTCCCTAATCGCATGTTGTCAAGTTTCAAACAAACTAATGGAACGTTTTGCTTGGCAACTGCGACCACGTGACTGTCTTGATGTCACTGACTTTTCTAGATTACATTTTATGCCGCCGTGTTGCTGTGATAATGGGGCTCAATAGGCTTTGGCCTAACGATCAAACGTATGCAGACCATCAGCTATAACACCTCTCTTGAGCAGGATGCAGCTCTGTTAGCGATGGGCGAGAGCGAAAAAGGCTAAAACACGGCCCTGTGCCATTTTAGTCCAGAAGCACTCGTCCATCCGTCGTAGCCCGAGCTGCAAAATTGTCTCTGTCTCATCCTAGATGCCATGTTAACCATGTTAACAGCGTTTTCTTGTCGTAGGCAACTCGCACCTACAGGGACAAACCTAGCCTCGCGCAGAAGCCCATCATCCCGTGTGTTAAGCAGAAACGCACTCTCGTGGTGTGCATTGCACATCTTCGTATTCTAAAGCTTTGATTTGTGTGCAAAAGCTTTCGGAGATCCTACTCCGTCTAATTATGTTAAAAGTCTTGCCATTTTTTGCTTTTCTGCTCTTTCTATTTTTCTGCTAGTGACAGCGTTCCTTTATTTTCTCCCGAAACGTTTGCCTTTCTTTCTCGTATGACTTTCCATATTCACTCCCTCGTGGCTCCTTGCCGGCAGCTAAGATAGGTGACCTTGGACGGATTTCAGCCATGAGACGGCTCAAGTTGGAGCTCCATATAAGAGCTCACGCTGCAAACATAATCAAGATTAATTTTTGGGTGCTCCTGATCAAGGCAGTAAAGCCGCCATGCTCCCACTTTCCAAACGCTGAAGCTCCCATGTGCGTAGAAGACTTCACATTACGCGTCTCCTAGTCCCGTGTAAAAGACTTGAGTGGGATGGCACTCTTTCAAGGGTGTGAAAAAAAATCAACCTCTGTTTCACACTCCAGGTGCAGTTGTGAGGAAGAATTGTGTGCAGATAATATATATTCTTTATTGTACTAAATTAACTCGTATCAGTCATTTTTCCAAGTATTTTTTTAGTTTATGCAATAATTATTGTCAAGCGCTTCTTCCGCCGAACTACCTTTCGCGTTCGTTTGCCTAGTGGTTTCTGAAAGCTTCATCGTCGGTGCCTTTTTCACTAAAGTTCAAGGTTTGCACCCTTTAATTTGTAAAAAAGAGGCGCCCATTTCCTGGTGCGCCAGAAGCACTTGTAAACAAGAATGGTATGTTGGTAATTTTGAAGTGCTTGCTTTTCTGCGCAAAACAAGAACCGCCTTCGTTGGTGCTACTCTGGGCTTTACGCAATATTTCTCGAAGTGTCCTCTTTCTTGCCGAATTGCATTTTGCTTTCATCCATCTTCTGAGAGGTTCGTTGTCGCTGTCTCTTTGACCAATATTTAATGCTACATCCTTTGCGGTGTAAAAGGAAGCTTTTATATGTCTAAAGTAATTTTCAACCACCGAATATGTTCTCATCTAACATTATTTTAAGGCGAAAGCTAGGCTCAAGGTGAAAATCTCGCGTTCGTGAGATGTGTTCATCCGCAAGATGCGTTCGCGAGATTCCACGAGGTCCCACGACATGTTCCTGACTTCGAAATGATTTCTTCGGTCAGGACCGTCGCAGTCGATTCAGACGACGACGTAATTTCGCTGTTAGTCTAGTTACGCGTATTCTCTATAAAAAGCCCCGTAGGGCCACGCCGAAGTCAGTTCAGTCTCGCATGTCGAGGAGAGAAGTCCTGAGTTGCCGATGGGGACGACAATGAAAACAAAGAAATGAAAGGAAATTATAACAAGTCCACAAAAAAGCAATATAGAGGTAGATGAGAAGTGGTAGAGAAGAAAAAAGAAAGGCTTTCACTATTAATTAAGCGACGCTATGTGCAATCCTGTACTTTTTCTTTCTCGGAATAAACTAGCATAAACCGCCTTTTTTCACGCTGTTTTTAACTTCAGTCGAGATTTTTCGTAGCGCAATTTTTCTCGCAGAACTCCCTTTTCTCTTCCTTTATTCCCTAGCATCCCATCTCCTGGATTGTTCGTCGCTGATCTCTGTGTCCAAAGTACATACTTTTTTTTTCGCATTCTGCGGAGTGGAAAAATACGCGCTGTCGGCTTCACGTGTTAGGAGCTGTTGTGAACGTGAATCATACGCGTCCAGTTTATAACTCTTATTTCTCATCAGGATTTATCGGCATGGACTGCCTTTGTTGACGTGGCTTCCAGCTCAATGCAAGCCTTTTATTCCGAGAACTCTCTTTTGCCTTTGTTTTTCTCTTGTTGTCGAGAAGGTTCGCTGTCGGAGATTTCCGTGGCGTCAGCCCGCCTTCTGTATGGCTGCGTACACGCGTTTCTCGCGCGTGCGCTCGACGACACCCTTTTACGACTGCGCTGCCGGCGGTTCTCTTTCTCCGGAAGCGTGATTGGGGCCAGGCAGTAAAGGCCAGCCGAAGGAGTTCCTTCCGAGATTGCCGGCAGGACAGGGCTCCAGCAGCCGAATTCTTCGCGCTACTCTGGACACTGTCGTCGTCGTTCCAGAAAATGAGAGTCTCGCTCGAGCAAAGAGGAAGCTAACTGGGCAGCGTAGAAATAAAAGCATGTGCGTAATTGTAGAGCCAACTATTGGGACCCCTTAACTGAAACTAATACCCGTTTTTTTCTTTCGCGAATTTGTTTATGATCTTATTTTTTGTCAGCATGTTGTTTATAATCTAGATATTTCTGGTTCTGCCACTGCAGTAGGCCCTTACGCATACCTACTGAACTTAAAAAGAAAGGATACACCATGCCCCGAATCAATATTGTTTTGCATGCTGTGATCCCCAATGCTGCAGAAATCGGGGCCACATAATCACCACCGGTACAGTAGCGCTGAACGGGAAGTGTAAAATCAGAATTCGGCACCTGGAAGGAGCGAGGCCTGCGTAGAACAACCCATCCTCATATATTGCGTGGACGCGCGGGCCTCATCTCTACTTCCTCCTCAAATTCATTCGATCGGCCAACCTCTTCTCATTTATTTAAAAACCCTCATTGTTTTCCTTTCTTAAATCCTTTTATGCCTTGAGGAAATAAACGACGTTATTAAAAAAAGTGTGAAATCCTCGCTTCAATAAAACAAAATAGCCTGCATAGATGCGAAGTCGTCAGATTCAACATCAGCCTGATTATACCCACTGCAGGGCGAAGGCCTCTCCCATATTTCTCCACTTAACCCGGTTCTGTGCTAGCTGCATCCACTTGACCCCTGCGAACTTCTTAATCTCATCCGCCCACCTAACTTTCTGCCGCCCCCTGCTACGCTTTCCTTCCCTTGGAATCCAGTTTGTTACCCTCAGCGACCGTCGGTTATCCTCTCTTCGCACTACATGTCCTGCCCATGTCCATTTCTTCCTCTTAATTTCTACTAGAATGTCGGTAACTTGAGTTATTTCTCTGACCCACTCTGCACGCTTTCTATCTCTTAATGTTACCCCTACCATTTTTCGTTCCATAGCCCTTTGGGTTGTCCTCAACTTAAGTAGAACTCTCTTGGTTAGCCTCCACGTTTCAGCCCCATAGGTGAGTACAGGCAAGATGTAACTGTTGTATACTTTCCTCTTGAGCGATACCGGTAAGCTGCTAGTCATAATCTGCGAGTGCTTGCCAAATCTGCTCCATCCCAATCGTATTCTTCTTGTTATTTCCTTTTCGTGGTCCGGATCTGCGGTTACTACCTGTCCTAAGTAGACATATTCGCCTACTACTTCCAGTATTTCGCTACCTAATGTAAACTGCTGTTCCTTCCCGAGGCTGTTGAACATTACCTTAGTCTTCTGCATATTGATTTTCAAGCCTACCTTTCTACTTTTCCTGTCTAGGTCATCAATCATTATTTGCAGTTCATCCCCAGAGTTGCTTAGCAAGGCAATGTCATCACCAAATCGCAGATTACTGAGGTATTCTCCATCTACCCTTATCTCTAACTGCTCCCATTCCAAGTCTCTGAATACTTCCTCTAAACAAGCTGTGAATAGTACTGAGGAGATTGTGTCTCCTTGCCTAACACCTTTCTTTATGGGAATTTTGTTACTTTCTTTATGCAGAACTATGGTTGCTGTGCAGCCACTATATATATATTCCAGCACTTTCACGTACGGCTCGTCTACCACCTGATTTTGCAATGCCTGCATCACCGCCGAGGTTTCAACTGCGTCAAATGCTTTTTCGTAATCAATGAATGCTATGTATAAGGGCTGGTTATATTCCGAGCATTTTTCTATCACCTGATTGATGGTATGGATATGATCGATAGTAGAGTACCGTTTCCGAAACCCTGCTTGATCCTTTGCTTGATTGCAATCTAAGGTTGTCCTGATTCTATTAGCGATTACCTTAGTAAATACCTTATACGTAACAGACAGTAAGCTGATTGGTCTGTAATATTTAAGGTCCTTAGAGTCCCCTTTCTTGTGAATGAGGATAATGTTTGGATTCTTCCATGGTTCCGGTACCGTCGATGACACCAGGCACTGCGTATACAGGGTGGCCAGTTTTTCTAGCATGATATCCCCCCTGTCCTTCAGCAAATCTGTAGTTATCTGATCCCCTCCAGCTGATTTCCCCCTTTTCATAGTTTCTAGTGCTTTCCTGACCTCGTCCTTCGTCACTGGTGGAACGTCTGACTGTTTTTCCCTACCGCCAATCTCATTACGGTCCTGACTACTTTGGCTACTGTAGAGATCTGTATAGAACTCCTCGGCTACTTTGACTATCTTTTCCATATTAGTGATGACGTTGCCCGCCTTGACCCTTATCGTATACATTTGGTTTTTGCCTATGCCCAATTTCTTTACCGCTTTAAGGCTTCCCCCGTTCTTTACAGCATGCTCAATTTTCTCCATGTTATACTTCCTTATATCGGCCACCTTGCGCTTATTGATTAGCTTTGATATCTCGGCCAATTGGATCTGGCCTGTTGGATTGGAAGCTTTCATACTCTGGCGTTTCTTAATCAAATCTTTCGTCTCATTAGACAGCTCGCCGGTATCCTCTATAACTATCCTACCGCCTACTTCTGCCGCACACTCAGTATTGATATCTCTGAAATTATTGTTTCTTTCCTCTAGGGTAATGTCGCCATCCTCAGTTAGAGCTGAAAACCTATTCTGTAGCGAGATCCTGAACTCTTCTGCCCTTCCCCTGAACGCTAATTCGTTGATGGGTTTCTTTCTTACTAATCTGTTGCATTCCTTCTTCAGATTTAGGCTAATTCAGGACCTCACCGTCCTGTGGTCACTGCATCGCACTTTCCCGATTACCTCTACATCTTGCATAACCGCGCGGGTTGAAAACATTATGAAGTCGATTTCATTTTTAGTCTCTCCGTTAGGACTTTTCCATATCCATTTCTGGTTCTTCCGTTTGCTGAAGAAGGTATTCATGATTCGTAAGTTATTGCGCTCTGAAAACTCAACTAGCAACTTCCCCGTGCTATGTATGATACACGTAGCGTTGGTTGATCGACTGGGTGGCGGATAGTGTGATTCGTTGATTGATTGATTAGCGAATGGTGATTGCTCCTTAGTCAATAAAACCAGCGCCCTGTCGACAAATAAACTGCTGTGTGGGTTGTGTATCGCTGAATTTGAGCACGTGCGATGATGACCTGTGGTTGGTACTAGGGCGACAACGTTGTCTAACATTGTCACGGATGCGTGTAATGGGGTGGACGCTTTGTTTCAAAAGGAGGAAACAACTTTATTCAACGCACTACTAGGCGTCGAGAATGTCCTGGGTCAGAGTTACCAAGGCAAACTGGTCCTTTAGCTGGTCACAGGCTAACCAAGCCCGCCAGGTTGGGGGAGGAGAGTGTGGAAAGTAAGGTTACTGTATTGCAACAGGGCAGGAAAACATGCAGTGCTCTAAGTTTGCGTAATGTTCAGAACAATTTGGGCATGTGGAGGAATGTCTGATTCGGTATAGAAATGATCGCGCAGGAGTAAGGATTGTATTTAGTTGTATGCGTATAAGTATACATATTTGCGTTTTAGTGAGGGATTTATCAGGAAGAGGAAGTGTACGAAGAGTTTCCCTAAAGTTCTCATAGTGAGTGTTGATTTCTTTTTTTTTTGTAGTGCAGAGTAGCGTCCCACGTGAGTGGATAAGGCCAGGGAATCCCAGGCGCCCGGTGCTGAAGTTCGCAGGCGAGGCGATGGACTACCTCATTGCCTGGGATTTCAGCGTGACTAGGAATCCACCTCAGTGTGATAGTGTTGGGACGTAGTTTGGTGAGAATTTTGTGTAGATCATCTTGCAGTTCTTCAGGAACGTGACCAGTGGGATTGGCGCGTGGCGCTACTCTATGACCTGGAACAAATCGTAAGCCGGATGCAGAGAAGGCGCAGAAAAACGCTCTATATGAGACAGCTATATGGTTGAAGCGAATTTGGGGTGGCGAAGCACGAACGCTACAAATGGAATCGGAGCATCGTGAGTGGGCGGAGGAAGCCGAGCTGCAACGTCAGAAACACGCCGACGATTGTGAACGCAAAGCTGAAGCTGGGTTGGTCCTTAAAAGCCAACTAAAACGTAATCTAACCTCACTCAGAATGGCTTTAAATATTTTCGATACGTCGTTAAAGGTTTCGTGATCAAGGTCTAGTCTTGATGAAAAGATGCAGCAGAGATATGTAAGTTTTAGGAGCCCTGCGGAAGATGACGCGTGCCCCTGGCACCGGGTCACTCGATTAGGCTGCTCGCAGCAAGGCCGGTCTTAAGAAAGAACGCGGGCGCTCTCTTCTTCGAGACTTGCCGTGCTGGTAGGGTATAACGTAGAACCTGGCGCGGAGAGTTCACTAGCAGACGACGGTTGTACGCCGATCGCTGTCGGTGAGCGCAGGCTGCAAGCAAATGAAGAGGAATTTGATTCTGCAGTTGTCGGGGTTTCGTCTGTACTGAGTACCCAAAGTGCGAGAAGCATGCCGAGCCGCCCTGCAGCCGCCAGATGCCCAAACACAAGCGCCGTACCCGGAGTAAGTCTGCATCAGTTTTCGAAGAACAGCAAACCGAGAAAGCAGTGCTTGTTGGCAATGAAATATGATAAACTGAACCCAAAGAAGCACAGCACACTTTGTTTAGCTCATATAAAAAGTGAGGACTTCGTGCAAGACTCGAACCTGCCTGTAAGTCGGTCGTTTGCACCGTTTAAGAGGCTTTTGAAAAATCGTTAAAACTTCAAGTTGGGCTAGTTGAATATTTCTTGTAGGAATCATTTTCTTAGCGGTAAAAAGGCTTTTGAAGGCTGTCACAGGGCCGCCCTGCTGCCTGTGGCTACAGCCTTTGAATTCCTGCCTGCAGGACGTACATTTCGAAGAACGAAGCTAGATGATTAAGGATGACCAATGCTGAACGGAACAAGGAGTCTTGCACACCGCTATCCCACCGCATGTTAATCGTCAAATGCACCGCCTTTGCCACTACTGTTATTGCCTAATGTGACAATGCGCTACCGGCAATCACATTTCCTTGTACAGTACACTGAACCGAGACGTACCCATGTAATAATAATAATAATAATAATAATAATAATAATAATAATAATAATAATAATAATAATAATAATAATAATAATAATAATAATAATAATAATAATAATAATAATAATAATAATAATAATAATAATAATAATAATAATAATGACTTATTGGCAACAAATGTACATAATAATAATCAGCCCATGTAGGCAAACATGCTTGCGAATGAAGCTGGGCAGTACAGCGTCACTGCATGCGTGCCGGGCCATGCACACACACACACAAAAACAATATTCAAAAACAGCATTGATATGAAAAATACATGAAATGGAAAGAGCAAAAAAGAAAAATGACAAAGGATTTACAACACAAATCAATCGTTGATGTAAATACAGTTTTCAGTGCTTTTGTAAAGACACAGCGCTCTTCGCTTCGAATAATTCCGCACATTAGTCGGGCGGGATCCCGTCACGTGAATTAGCAATGCCGAGCCTGTACTACACGCCCTGCCTCATCGCTGTTCTTCGGGCGGTTTCAATACATCCGCGAACGCGTATATCATGCTGCACACTAAGAAGTGCAGCCCTGAGGAATACCACATTTCAGCTGCGTAAGAAAGGGACTCGAAATAATCTCTACACAGTAAACCCCGCCGCTTTCTCGACCGCTAGAGCAATGCCTGGGGACAAATATGGCTCATGTACACCCGGTTCTTCGTCACTTCCAGCGACCTATAATGGCCACCCTTTTTCCGCTTTCAGTTTCGAAACCGGCGATTTTAGAAACCAGATTCTTACCTACTCATTTCGAAAGTACTTGGGATATTTTGTTTTACACTCCCTTTTGGTGCAGTACAGGAAAATGGTCGTCTTTAGAAGCTGAAATTTTTGTTCCAGTTGACCTTGAAAGCCAGAGATGCCGAGCTTTAACTTCAACGTCGCTCAATAATATGCGAATATGCGGGTGTCATCAAAATAGTATCTGAGTAGCAAATAATAAAGCTATAAGGGCGCATGCCAGGGCGTCTACTCTTAGAGCGATGCTTAAGCGTCCTCTTAATTTTCAACATTACAGAAATTTCGTAAGCTCGTTCTTTCAGAAAGACAAAATATTTGAAACAATACCTTCACAATCTATATTAACCTCGTCTCGCAGCACTTGGTCCGCTGCAGGGCGAGTCATGTAACGCCTGATGTCACCAGTCGTTAGAACAAAACAACCACATACTATAAGATTTCATTTTAACTTTGTTTTAGCTAGATTACTCGCACTTTCACTTGGACAAGCGCCACGGCAGCGCGTATTCAGGATTACCCACCCTATTTTTTTATGAGTATAGTTCAGCTTAAAATATGGACAGAAACATAAGCGGCGAGTCTATCGGATTATGGCATGCATTGCTTGGTCTGTGGTTTAGTGTATGGAGTTTAACGCCCAAAATCGACTCAGGCTATGAGAAATGCCTTAGTGGAGGGCTGCGCAAATTTCAACCACCACGGGTTCTTTAACGTGCACTGACATCGCACAACATACGGGCGTCTTGCTTTTCGCCTACATTAAAAAACAGGACGCTGCGGCCGGGATTCGACCCCGCATCCTTGGGCAGAGTGGTGGAGCGTCCTAACCACTGCACCACCGCGGCGGGGCTGGTGCGCATATCGCTCGGGAGTACCGGGACCTCGGGATCTGCCGCCGAATGCCAAGGCCACCACGTCTGGTAGACTTGTGCTAATGGTTGGGGTTGTTTGGTAACTTCAAATGGTCAGAACATGCTGAGGATTGGCAGAAATTCAGCAAATGCAGTCGTTCCTTTTTAAAATAAGTTATCAATCACTGCACTGGTTAATATACTGTGGAGGGAAAGTGGTGAGAACCGTTATCAAATAAGAGCGGTGATTGGAGCAGCAGGCTGTATATTTGAAGAATTAGCATCACATTGGTCGTACTACAAAGGGAATGGTAATACGTATACTCAGTGACCTAACACATTATGTGTACTGTCTGTCGCTTCCAAAGGAAGATACAGAATTACGTGGGTAATTAAGAAGGAAGAGGAAATAGAAAAAGAAGGGAGAGAAATGGATAGAAGAGTCAAAAAATGAATAAAAATAAAAAATACAGTGGCGAGAAAACGAAAAAGTAACTTATTCATTAACTCATATGAGAAACGGAGTAGCTAAGCTAATAGAACCGGTTACCGTGTATTAAATAATTGGGGAGCAGTTTAACCATAGCTGCAACTAAAGCCAACAAAGTACGCGCATATACTCTAGTTAATAACTCATGAAAGCGGTGAAAAGACTAGGTTGATCAACAAGTATAGTCCGTGGCGCCTGCCAGGTTTCCACTTCACTTACAGAATCAAAATCACGTCCTTTTTTTTTTCCTTTTTTTCTTTTTTTTTTTTTTTTTTTTGCTCTTTCCGATTGCTCCCGCCTCCACTCCTTCCTGCCCCGGGTCTCTTGTCGCGAGGGCGCTTCCCGTGAATGGATCCCATGGGCGACATTTAAACGGCGTCTGCGTCGCGCAGCGGCCGACCTTTGGCTCGGAAGGATCCAATACCAGGCTGGTCGGGTCGGTGGGTCGGCTTTCGCGCACGCGAAGCTCGACGCCGATATTGTTATCGTGACGGCAATTTGTCGTCGTCAAACCATTTGACCGGTTTCGACGACAAATTGCTGTTTTGGGAACTAGGCCAGCGCCACGTGTCTCACTTTTGTTTCGCCTATCCCATTCGAAGCCTTTACAAGCGCGCATTGCTGTCTGTCTTGTGCATTGTAATTGTAATTGTTTTTTTTTCTTTTTTTTTTTTTTGGCTCGGTGCTGGGGAGGTGTGACTTGAGTCGTGTTTAAAGCATTTTGTTTCCCCCCATCGTATAATTCTCCGTATTGCCCAAGGTTGAGGAAAGGAGAAACTCTATCGCGTGGGGTCAGATTTTTGAGGAAATTTCTGATGCTGCTACCTTCGTGGTCGCCAATTCACTGCGGAAGGCGATGAAAGTTGGGGTCATAAAATCTCGACCTCTTTTTTTCTATCTTGTTTTCACTTTGCAAGTCATCCTTTTGTTTTCTTCCATCCGACTAATCCTTCCTCTATGCTGATTCAAGGTGTTGATATCATATCGGCGAGTCTATACTGGCCTATAATTGTGACAGCATTTTTTACTACACTTCATTAGCAATACGAATAATGGTATGTTAATAAAATTTTTTTCCACAGTTTGCACATTTTGTTGCTTTCGTGGATTTGTTTGTTATTTTTTTTTTTGTTGCGTGAGCCTGATGAGCGACTGTTGCTGTTCCAAACTATAACCACCAGAGTAGTATATTTGCGAGTTCACTTATTATCCTCTGAAATCCTTCTGGGTACCTAAAGAAAATTTCAACCGTGTTTCTGGTTATGTAAGTTCCTAGTGAGCACGACAAGCTGCGGAAGCAGGTCTAAAATTACTGCAGATATCTACTGGTTTTCTCCAAAATTTCATCAGCTATGATTACAAATGTCGTCAAGATTATAAAATGAAAAAAAAAAAACAGACAACAAAATCCTGCGGTTCTAAATCGCTAGCTCTGGGTTCACAAGTGAACGCGGTCTTGAACAAATAATCGCGTTTTATTTTTATTTATTTTTTACCATATACACTAGAGAACACAGGAAGACGTCGCTCTGTAATTATGAAATGTGTACGTTCGCCATTGATGTATACAGCTCTATTTTTGCTGAAGTGCTGATCATTCTGCAAAACATGAAGATTTCATTGTCCTTGTGGAAGCTTCAGAACCTGATAACAGAAGTTACGACTTTAAAAAATCACGAGCAATGCAAGTACGTGTTACAAATGTTTTTTTTTTTCGCTGCCAATCAATGACTGTGCATCGCTTTCGTGTATAATTTGCAATCTTATATGTATCACGCTAGAGGTTCTTGTTACTGCGTCTTGAAAGCAAGGGTAGCAGCGCAAACTCGAAACAAACTGTTGTACCAACTCAACGCTTGTACAGCATCGCATAAGCTATCAACCATGTGGCAAATGAAGCAAAAAGCACCATGAAAGTGTCTCTCTCAACGCCATTCTCAGCACATACCGTAAGATGCCGCCCACACCTAATACCAATCCAAATTCTCTAAAGACTGTTTCCTTTGCCGAAAAGTCTGTGCCTATCAGCTGAAATAGAAAGGTGCTCTAATTGTCTTTAGACCATGAAACAGAGTTCAAGTTCTACCTTTTCGGCTTTTAGAGAAATTTCTATGCTCAGTTAGGCTGCGTTTAATATTTCGTTTGTTTCTCTCCAAGTAGTTGGACTATCGAGTTAGAGGACAATGAGAGCGAATAGGTAAAACATGACTCCACTTTGATTTTAGCACTCGCCAGTTGAGTGATAAGACACTGCAATTTCCAGGCGCCTTGTTACACGCAGCGTTTTCTCTTTAAAGACTTGTGTAAAACTATATCCTCACAAGAACAAAGTCAGGCGTGAAACGTCACGTGACAATGTTTTATTGGATTTAAACTCAAGAGTTCTGAATTTGTCGTGAGTTCCTGGTGACTCATTTCGAAAACGGTAAGACCCAATCAGAGAGTCAAAACCTATTTTCATGTGGGTATATAAGGCACCTTAAAACTCCGCAATTTTGTTCTTTCTTTAATGCAGGGATTTGCCACTCTTGCTCTTGCTCCACCTGCCTGGCATTTCCATAACGTCGTGCCATGAAAGCACCAGCGAACGCCTGTCCTTTCACATCGGCTTATCTAATCATTTTTTTTCTTTTCATAGGGAGGTCTTTTCGTAGCGCCGGTGGTGCCCCCGGAGGCTTAGTATTTTTTGAAGCCTCCGATAACATCTGCATTGTACGAGACTAAGACATTATGAAAGCTGGGAAATTCCGGATTCACTCAGATTGACTTAACGGTCGACTGTTTCAACGTCCGTTTCAACGCAAGCAAGCGAGCTAAGTTATTGCTCCTTCGGGAATTTAAAATTTGGGAATTTATCGGAATCAAGTCTTACAAGGAACCTAAGAGCGTGCTGTTAATGATGGGAATATAAATATTTCACGGAGATTCAAATAGCTTAACGAAGCTTATATGTTTGTGTACCAGCGCATGATTATAAGGCCGTTCTATGTGTCAGAGCCTTACCTGTAGTGTGCGTTGCCTCTCCGTACACCAGTTTAACCTTTCTGTTTAACCTTTCTGTTTAAATAAAAAAAAAAGATTATAACGAGCTTTATTGTAAGGCGAGCTCGTATGCTAGGGCTAGGTCGAGGCTTGCAGGTAGGCGCTTGCAAGGTAGGCGCTGGCTCGAACAAC
>NC_139345.1:7152894-7180394 GCF_055883805.1 Amblyomma maculatum
GCTCGAACAACTGGTGCTCGCTGGCGCCAGGCCATCTTCTTTAATATCCCCCCCCCCCCCCCCCCCCCCCAAGGAGAGGAGGGAGCTATCCTGGCGACTTCAGGGGACAACAATACGTCTGCGTCGTAGTAGAGTTTTAGCCGAGAAACGTGGACAGCCTCATGCCCGCGTCGGTGAAGGTCTGGCGAAGGCGTCCCGGGCTCAACAATGTAACTGACGGGTGAGGTGCGCTCAAGGACGCGGTAGGGTCCTTGGTATCTTGGCAGTATCTTGGAGGAGAGACCAGGTGATGTACAAGGCATACGTAGCCAAACACAGGCTTGAAGAAGAAAGCTATCGGCGGCATGAGCTGAGTCAAAACGATTTTCTGTCGGCACTGGTGGGAAGGCGTGAGTGAACGGGCGAGCTTCCAGGACTCCCCAGCGGATCTTGCGGCTCAGGCACGGTAGTGGCTTCAGAAGAATCGGGCCGGTAAGGAAGTATGATATCGAGTGGTGAAGATGGCTCAAGTCTATATAATATAGGAAAAATGGCAAGAATCTCGTAGTGGTCTGCGTAGCGGTGTTATATTATTGCGTGACGAAGGGATGTGTCCCAGTTGGAATGGCCGGCAGCTACGTACATCGATAACATGTCGTCTAGGGTTCGGTTTAATCTTTTAGTCAGATTATTAGCCTGCGGGTGGTAGGCCCTAGTAGTGCTATGGGGAATGTTAGATTGCTGCAGGAGGGATGAAACCACTTCAGATAAGAATGCACGACCACGGTCGCTCAACAGTTCCCGGCTCCCGTGGCGCTTCGTGACGAAGGATGAAGTGGTGTAAGATGAAGGCAGCAACATCGCGTGCCGTAGCAGCAGGTAGAGCGCGGTTTCGGCATTGCGGGTGAGATGATCTACCGCTACAATGACCCAGCGGTTTCCGGTTGCAGTGTAGGAAAGCGGGCCGTAGAAGTCAATGCCTACTCGGCCGAAAGGTTTGATGGGCAAGGAAGTGGCTGCATGGGGCCGGTGGGATGGTGACGGGCGACCTTGCGGCGTTGACAATCAAGGCATGAGCAAATTTACTTTCAGACGTAGGTGTAGACGTAGGTGTAGACGTAGGTGTAGACGTAGGTGTAGACGTAGGTGCAGACGTAGGCGTAGGTGTAAAGTGTGTGAGTACTTTGAATTTGTGAAATCGGAATCGCGAAGAAACAAGCTTACAGTGAGAGCAATGTATCGGCAAATGTCATGTGGGGTTTCGCGTTTTCTGTTTGGTCTAAAAACATGAAGCATTTTTCGTATCCACTGCTCATAGCATTCGCCGTACGAAAGCTTTGCAGACGCTATACGCAGTGCTGCGTAAATTCTGGCCAATGGTCATGCGAAACCTTGTAAACCTCGAAGAAACGCGTTCCGCGAGTCACTGAAACGGGCTTACGAGCAGATCTGAACGTGAGTGGGATGCCGCGATGTTGGAACCTAAATTCTACTCACACTTCGATTAACCTTCACGGGAAATCTTATATATATATATATATATATATATATATATATATATATATATATATATATATATATATATATATATATATATATATATATATATATATATATATATATATATATGTATATATATATATACATATGAAGGAAAGAAGCCAACAGTCGGCGAGGCCAAGGAAAGCGTTGGGGATGGTACTTTATGTCGTTTTTTTTTTTTAATGTTTACTTGGATAATCACAGAAATTAGTAATGTAATATGTTTAGGGGAAAGATAATTAGACACAAAGTAGAAGAAAAAACAACGTGCCGATGGTGGGATCCGAACCCATCCGATGGTTCGGATCCGATGGTTCGGATCCCACCATCGGCACGTTGTTTTTTCTTCTACTTTGTGTCTAATTATCTTTCCCCTAAACATATTACATTACTAATTTCTGTGATTATCCAAGTAAACATTAAAAAAAAAAAAAAAAAAAAAAACGACATAAAGTACCATCCCCAACGCTTTCCTTGGCCTCGCCGACTGTTGGCTTCTTTCCTTCATGTATTATAACGAGCACCCTCATTTCCCCTATATATATATATATATATATATATATATATATATATATATATATAATCAAACAGGATGTCACACAACTTTCCCGATTATCTATTTTATTCCAACAGTTTCGGACGGTGGACCGTCCTTCTTCAAGGTAGGTACTAATTCTACCTTGAAGAAGGGCGGTCCATCGTCCGAAACTGTTGGAATAAAATAGATAATCGGGAAAGTTGTGTGACATCCTGTTTGAATTTAACTCTGGCCCATTAGTAACAAGCAATCCATGTCTATATATATATATATATATATATATATATATATATATATATATATCCAGTTAGTCTTGCAACCCGATGGCGCGCGTTTTTGAAAGTTGGTAGCAAGAACATAAAACACTACCGAGCAAATTTCTGTAGTTTTATTGGCTGTTATCGTGAGGTTAAACAATATGTTAAAAACCTCATTTGCGAATCTGCGCTCACTCCGTGACACACCACACACACACACACATATATATATATATATATATATATATATATATATATATATATATATATATATATATATATATATATATATATATATATATATATATATATATATATATATATATATAGGGAGGGGGTTGAAGCTCGAATGGGTCCGGTAGGCCATAGACTTAAAGTAGGTGACACACGGTAGAAAAATTAACACTTTATTCCGACGTTTCGGCCGGGGTCCGGCCTTTGTCAAGGAATGTAGAAAGAAGCTGTCGGTTCCCATTTCTTATATACATGCACAATCGAAGAACACGTGACCAGCTAATATCAACAAATAAACATCGAAATATCAAAAACAAGGTTTCACACGTGTGATGTAATGGCGGTGCAAGATATATAGACAGAATGACACGTGTTGCGCTTAGGTCATGCATCTTAATATGTTGCACAAAGAAAGGAAGATATATCGCTTAAAAGATTGTTGTCACTATCAGCGCACAAAACAAAATATCACGAGGTTAGGATGGGTGGAATACATGCCACACTTAATTCTGCAATATTCAGGAGGGGGGGGGGATTCATCTACTGAAATATCATTCTCATTGATAGGCGACAGTAGCAGATAACACGTCAGTAGAATTTAACAGTGAAATATAACTGTGATTTAGCGCGGTACACGCACACAAAAAAGTAAACAGTCACTGAAATCGCGGCATGGTGACAAAACTCGATTTTGTGCTCAATGCTATGGGGACAAAGAGAAGAAGTTAAAGAAGTTAATTGTTCGTAACAGTGTTGATCACGCAAGGAATCATGTGCAAGGTTATTGGATAAGTTGTAATGATCAGTGCATGTTACGGCAGGAAGCAATATGATCGTGAGAAACTGGCAAACATGAAAAAGATCAGTGTAAGTAAAGCATGACATCCTGTGAGGGGCTTTGGGCTGTGACCGTAACAGCGCAAGCGGAGAGGCAAACAGTGCAAAATGGAGGCAATGTCGATTAAACATAATATCTTTTGAGACGCTGCCAAAGGTGCTACCATTTAGTTAAAATGTAGCGACGAGAGACAAGTTAGCTTGCCAATGTTTTCATTCAGACCACAAGAAACCGTGTTAAACTTGTGTATTAAAAATGATTCGCGAACTTCGCGTTCATGGTGGGTTCTGAAACCTGATTCCAATAAAGTTACTTGCATTTTTTCAAAGGGGTGCTTGGTAACGTTTACATGCTTAGAGATAGGAAGGTTAGGAAGCGTATTACAATGAGCTTTATGGTTATTAAATCGGTATCTGAAGGGTGTTTCGGTTTGGCCAATGTACTGAATTTTGCAGATATAACATTCCAGCATATAAATCACGTTGTCCGTATCGCACGAGAAGTTGCCTCGAATCTTTACATTAAAGTTCGATGCAGTGCTGAAAGCTTTCAGTGATGTAGTCATTTGTGCACAAACTTTGCACCGTGACTTGTTGCAAGGATGGCTGCCGATTGGTGCAGTGGAGCTAGTTTTAGACGAAGTTAAAATATCACTGAGGTTCTTGTTACGGCGATAGACAACACGGGGGGCGTGCTCATAAATTTCTTTTAGACGATCACTTTGCATGAGAATACTATGATGTTTCTTTAAAATGCCTGCAACGTTGGGGACCGAGGCTGAATGCGTTAGCACGAGATTGATTCGTGATTGGCCGGATGGTTCCTTTTCCGCTTTGAGGAGAGCTTTGCGATCAAGAAGGCTTGCTCGTTCCACTGCATCATTTATTAGGCGCTCTGGATATTTGCGTTCCATTAGGGTGTTACGAAGGTTGGCACAGTGAAATTCAAAGTCGCGACCATCTGAACATATCCGTTTAAATCGGACGGCTTGTCCATATGGGATGCTAGTCTTCCAGTATTTAAGATGGCTGCTGTTGAAGTGCAGGTACTGAGGTCTGTCACTGGGTTTCCGGTATAGATCAGTGATTAGTTTGCCATTCTTTATTCACACTGTCACGTCTAGAAAAGCAATAGTGGTTGGAGAATAGGAATGAGAAAAGTTTATGGCCTCATGCACATTATTGAAACTAGAGATGAATGATAGAAGTTCTGCCTCACTATGTTGCCAAATAAAAAAAATGTCGTCTATAAATCTCTTGTAGTAAAAAGGCTTTAGCGGGTATTCTTCGAGAAACCGGTCTTCTAATAAGCCCATGAATATGTTGGCGTAGTTGGGACCAATACGTGTACCCATCGATGTTCCGTTAATCTGGACATAATGTCTGCCATCAAATTCAAAGTTGTTAAGTTCAAGTATTAATTTAAGAAGGATAGCCAATGTAGAACCGTCAATGTTACTGCATAAGTTTCGATCTTCAAAAGCCTTTACAACTGACCGGATACCATCGGAGTGGGGAATATTGGTATAAAGTGACGCAACATCCAGAGTTACGAGCAAGACGCCTTGAGGGATGGTGATATCAGCTATATCAGCTAGGAAATCAGTTGTATCCTTTATGTAGGACTGGTATGTGGCTGGAATCTTATTGATTAGAGTGTCCACATAGCGTGACAGGTTTTCAGTTACGGTTCCTATACCGGAAATGATGGGTCGTCCAGGGTTGTTAGGTTTATGAATTTTGGGCAATAAATAAAATCGGCCTGGTACAGGGCTGAGGGGAAGTATTGACTTTGCAGTGCTTTTGTCAATTTTTTCACTCAAGCTAAGACTGGATAAGGTTTCTTCCAAAACAGTTTTAAAATCCGCAGTCGGATCGCTTTCTAGCAGGCGGTAAAAGGAACCATCTGCCAGTTGCCTTTCGGCTTCCGCCGAAAGGCAACTATATATATATATATATATATATATATATATATATATATATATATATATATATATATATGTATGTATGTATGTATGTATGTATGTATGTATGTATGTATGTATGTATGTATGTATGTATGTATGTATAGGTGTGTCACGGAGTGAGCGCAGATTCGCAAATGATGTAATTTTTTAATCTCACGATAACAGCCAATAAACTACAGATATTTGCTCGGCAGTGTTTTAAGTTCTTGCTACCAACTTTCGAAAACGCGCCCCATCTGGTTTCGGTGCAAGTCTAACTTAATTTTTCTGAGGGCAGAAGAAGCTCACGAGCAATATTTTGCCCCGCATCGGAAGCTTTAGATCACTTCCATCAGTATGCTCATAAAAGTATCTCATAATTTTCTACAGTTGCCCCACAGTAGGTAAAACACACACCGCATTGGGTTTTTTTACTTAAAGTCCTAATTATTCGTTATGACCGTAGGACAAACTTCAAAAACCTAATTCTGTTACTTACTGGTCCTAAGGGCTTCAGTTACGAATAACCAGAAATTTTTCGTTAGATGTCATTTCCTTCAGTCTAACCATACAAAGCACGGGATTCTTTTTGTGCGGGCTTATTTGACGAATACTCCCCAACTCCTTTTTGCAATTCTAAACCAGCTCACTTTGAACATCTTTGATGCCCTTTCTATATTTACAAACGGTTCAGAAAATAGCAAAAGCAAAAATCAACCATACCAGATATACGTCGCCGTATTGTTTTTCAGTCCCACACAGTACCGCGGCGCTGAAATGCTTGAAGTATGCTAGTCACACGAGAAAACTAAGGGACGGGCCAATAGATGACAAGTACGCGCCGATCACCTTACTTTTTCAAGTGCGTCATTAGGTGCAGGCATCATCATAATGTTTGTCTTTGTTCTGCCACCTTATAATTCCGTCGTCTTTGAGTTGCGAAAGTTACTTCCCCTAATCATCTCGCGACACAGATTCATATTTCTAAAGAACGCCGCTAAAGAAAAAAAAAGAAAAAAAAACAAGAACAACGTGTTAGGTTTCGTTTTAAATAGAAAAACCGAATTCAAAATTATGAAGCGATTCGCTTGCTATTTAGAGAAGAAAGAAGGTATGAAACTGTGAAAGAATGAAAATCGATTTAGCGAGGACATGAGCGCATGTTTCTGATGAAAAACTGCTTGGTTGTCGGAACGAAGTTTTACATCCCGCGCAGTACCGGCAATTTAAGCCTTACTTCTGGTAAAAATTTTGTTTGCCTGAAATCGGCCTCTCGGGTCCAGCTGTGTTTTTTTCTAGACCGCGCGATCGTAAACATAGAAAAAAAAAATCAGATACTTCCAAAAACTTACAAAGGCCTGATGGCGTTTTAGTCGTCTTCCTATCTAGGACGCTAAGCTCGAAAGCAGCTCAACTGGAAAGGAAGAAATGGCTGCGCGGGTGGGTGGTCCCTACTTTTCAGTGTTTTATATTTATGTTTCATGATGGTTAATTTTTAGATGCTTTTCTTTTCTTGCGGACGCCATTATAAAGTGGCGCGCTGAATGGACGCAATGCAGCGGAGTGAAGTCGGAAATACTATGAGAAAATGAAAGCAGAGTTCTTCCAATAGATTCGTGTATAGAGCTGGTATCTATGGGTGTTTCGTAAGGGAAGTGGAGAAAAAGTCAGTTGCAAGAGAAGATAAACAAAAAATCATTACAGTTACAATACGTACCGGGGCATGCCGGTGATCGTTCGTCTCTGACACAAAATCAATGGCATAAGCATTTAGGCTTCAGTATTTCATTGATATTTAAAGAAATAATAAGAGTAATAGATGTCTTCAGTTCTGCATAATTGGCAAAGATTTTGTAACACTTCCCAGGCACGCTTTAAAGATTACACTTACAACTATTACCGATAGCTACACGCGATAATGCCCAGGATTCATACAGGTGTGTGAGGAAATACAAAAAGGGCCTTAAAACGCATGCCAAGAGATAAACGAACTCGCGAATAAATTTGTTAATCAATATGAAACGCGTTCCTGTTAGGACGTTCCTCTGAGTGCTGCACTTTGAGGAAACCAATATTTGAGGTCTGAAAAAAGAAGCTGGCAAAAATAAAGTATTTGAGCCTGCTACGCTGGTTACTCGCGTGTCTGTTTTATGCTTCTATTCTTATCGCAACCGAAGCAGTGTGCATACAAAAAACAAATATCAACTTACTAGTGCTAACCTGAAAACAGGCGAGAAAAAAAAATTGCAATGGTTTCTTAGAACTTTTAACAATGTGAAAGCGAAAGCCTAGGTGGCCGTTGTGTTGATCTGATGCTGAGGTCATAGTGAAGTTTGTAAAGTTTGTCTTTACCATGCCTCGGATGTAAGACCATTTGTAGACCATGTGGAGTTTAAGTTGACAAAAACTCGTTCCCATTAGCCAGCCAGTTTGGTTGATTGGCCACTAATTTCCCGACTTCAATGTATAGATTAACCACAGGCCCCGGTATGGCCAGTTTAGCCTAAGCATAGTAGACCAGCCGCCTGATCTTAATGACTAAAATGCATAATGAGATCAGTTTTTACTCACTGTGTTCCGCGGTGGTAGATTCTCCGGTAGTTTGGAACATACATATCAGTTACACACCGTAAGATTAGGTGTTTACTCCTCTAGCAGGCGATTTACCACACTGAGGACATGCAGAGAACGCATCCACATTCTTATCCGGAAATTTCAAACGTAGTAGAGAGCACCATTCAAGTTTCAGTTTTGGTTTCAAGTCTCCTTCGAGCCAAATGCTGTCACTAACTGCACCCATGGGATTGACCACAAAGTCGTTTCTGGTTATCGCTCTGCGCTGCCGCCCTTGTATTGGCTTCACAGCGGCCGCGCCCGTCTATCACTTGACTGGCCCTCTGAAATGTGCCCTTTTAGGCTCGCTCGGCTCACTGCTCCTCCGAGCCTTCTGTTCGCCCCCCCCCCCCCTCCCCCCCAGCATCTTCTCCTCTCAAGGCGGCAGCGGCGTCTGTCCAACCATTCTGCATTCCAAAAACGCCTGCGTTGCACTAAGGTCGCACGTTGCTCTCGTCGCGCTACAGCATCATCCATCGCCGCTTTCTGCCGATGGCAGTTACGACGAGCCCACCCGCGACTTCTTTATGCGTCGTCATCTATAGTGATGTGAATTGAAGATCGGAGCCCACGCGGCGCCGTGTACAAGTACCACATTACACAGGGCACATCTCAAACCCACAGTAAATACTGAGGTGAATCTGAACCAAGTTTTGTGAAAATATAAAGGCACAAAACTATTTCAGCTCTTGGTGGATGCCTTATACTCCTATATGTTGAACCTCACGGTCTGACCTTGAAACGTAGAGAATAAAGGCTTTCCTCTTAAAACCATTATGTTTGACTGACAGGTCAAGGAGCAAATCTACAGGGTACAAACACAAAAATGCAAAAAAGAAAAATAGTAACTTCCAGGCGACCGTCAAAGACAAAGCAAATTTCTATGCAGGTTTGTTGATTAACCTCTCCACAATGTAACGTCCTTCATAAATGGCGCGGTTCTTTTCGGGGTTACCAGCTTCATCTGCCAAGAATAGAAAGAAAACAGTACAAGAAAGGAGCCTAATAAGCACAGCTTAAACGGAAAGACGAAATATTGAGAGCGCAGTAACGAGGCAGGAGCCTTGTGACCGGTAAGACATGCAAGAAAACATTACACTTGCGCACATCGCTGATCACCACGTGGTACTTGTCGAGTCGCACGCTGACGTAACTGTGTGGACAGCGTCGCTATTCCCGTACGACGACGCGGTTCCACTGACGTCCCTCCAGCAGCTACCGCTGTGAAATTCGCGCGTAGTGTAAAAAACGCACAAGAACGATAGAAACAGCAGCAAGCCCTTTGCGCTAGCTACTTTTCTGAACATGCATAAAAATATGTCATTCGGCACGTATTCTTTCGATTGCCCTGTAGACATTTGTGGTTGACGTGCTGACAAGGTTGCCCACCTTATCTGTGACGAATAAAAAGAAATCGGAGAAAGAAAGAAACTTACTCAGCATATTTCTTTAGACATGGAGCAGAAGAGGAGAAAGTTGCTTTGAGGATTAAATGGCTTTCACCTGTCAGCGATGCAGAGTCTGTCTAAAATAAAACGAAGAGAGGAAGAAAATAAGCAGTGCTATCGTTTCATCTCCTGATTAGTGGCGTGACAAAATATTAGCGCTATAGTCGCTGTGGCTCGGTGCATTTTGCGGTTCGATCTGCTGCCTATCCGAAGGCCGTGGGTTCGATCTCGGCAGAGGGCCATATATCGCAGATCGGTGCGGTGTCAGCTCAAGAAAGGAAGCCCAGGTATTCTAGAATAATCTGGGACTGTCCAGCGTACGGTGTTTTATATAACCCTAGTGGCGTTAAACCGTACTGTTTCTCTTCGTTAAACCTTACATTTTACCAGTATAATAAGTATGCCCATACGTGAATGGTTCAGGCTGCAATAGTTGTTGTTGTTGTTGTTGTTGTTGTTGTTGTTGTAGTGGTTATTTATTGTATGTACAAAAGGAAAGAAAAGATGTTTGCCAGCCCCGGTATCTGCCATCTTATATCTGAAACATAATGTATTTTTGGCGATGTTATAAGGCGTCAGCAGAGATGAAAGCTGGAACATATACTGCTATGAGTTGCAGCTGCGCATTTATAGTTTATACGCAACTCCCTTTGTCATAACACTCTGCTGAACAATGAAGTGTTTGCACCTCGCTGACAAAATTATTCCACAGTTGTAAACTACTTCGGCATACGCGAGGGCACCGTTTCCGCGAGAACATTTCTAGGTATATTGAATAGATGGCTGTGCCTTTTACGTTTATAGATGCTTTCTGTTCTCTTTGTATAACCGTCCTGCAATGTTCATAGTAGGTGGACAAAGGACAAAGGAGAGAAACGAAGGACAAAGGAGAGAAACACAACCGGCGAACGCTGACTCGCAACTAAATTTTTATTAAGTAGAAAGCGGATTCTTATACAAAGCTTCACATGGCGTTAAAAAACAAAAAACAAAATGAAGCCCCTGGAGAGGCAAATTCAAGAGATATTCGTTTCACTCATAGGCCACGTGGATGTTCGTAGATGACAGCCAAGAGTACATGCCCTCGTGATCTAATGAAAACAGCTAAAAGCTCGTAGGGAGCTCTGAAAAGCTTGATATAGCAAACATGTTGAGGTTTTGATGTGAATTTATTATTTGGCGCTTTTTCTCTCACCATGTTGAAAAAACATCACCTTTCTCGGGATACAAACTAAAGGCGGGTTCACATGAAAGCAAACTGAGCGGCGAGCAGCAGCGACAAAGCGAAAAATTGGAACTACGTCGCTCTCGCCGCTCGAGCCGCCGCCACGGCTGAAAACAGGTTTTTGCGCCGCCGCGGCAGAAATTGCTAGTCGCTTGCATGAGAAACAGGCTTAAGAAAGCCGAAGGCTCGAAACCCCTACTTCGTTTCCTGGCCCACATCAGAAATAGACGTGAGGCTTATGCGAGTGTTATTATTGTTTTTTTTTTTTTTTTTTCTGCATGATGCTCAATGGAGACGCGCCACCTGAAAGTAAGGATGAAAGCTACTACATTGGAAGAAGAGCAACGCGGGTTTAAATCCGTGAATATAAGCGCCTTACACTGTAATCAGCTTCGGTATACGTGGGTGACGCAGGATGCCCGTTGTTCGGAGTGAGAATATTTGCTTGAACGCGTTTTCAGTTCATTTCCTTGAGCTGACATTGCGGTTGAGCCCAAGATGAAAAACAGCAGCACATGTAATAAAGTATAATATCAAAGTATTGACTTTCTCTTGAAGCCTTGAAAAATTTTGTCGCACACAGACATAAAAGCCTGCACACCGACGCACGCACTGATGTACGGCAACTACTTCAGGCTCAATTTTTCAAAAACGCTGTTTCAAGGTTAACAGAGAGATCAACACGTTATTTTGGTGCCTGGAGCACGTGACATTTAAATTAAGAGGCTGGAATAAACAGTAAAAAAATTTCCAGCGCACAATATTAATCCCCTTTTTTTTAATTTACCTAGTCTGCCTATTGTGATACACTTTTCATTAAATATGTGACGGCCCTACGTACCGAAATCCATCCCAGGCTTTAACACTTTAGTGGAGGTAAGTGTCAGGCATATCTCATAAGCAGCTAAATATTGAAGCCCGTGAATGCGGAGAAGCGACAAAAAGAATGGAATGGAACGCAGATAGTGAAGAACAAAGAGGCGAGCGATCTGGCGGGGCTAAAGCGCTTTGACGAAGACGGGCCTGGAATATGAACAGTAACGCGTGAAAAGTCTATGGCGGTCAGCGGAAGAGTAGAAAAGCGGTAGAAAAAAAAAAGTAGACAATGAAAGAAAGGATGTAAGTAGAAGCAGTCACTGATGGGAAACAAAGGGAAGCATAAAAGGGAAACTAGGGGAGAGGAGGAAAGATATTTAGCAGAGGAGGAAGAACTGGCGGCGCCCAGCCGGGCAGCCTTTGGGCTGGCCGGCCTGGCGTCGCTATGGAAACAGTTGCCTTGGCAACCGGCGGCGCTTCCCATCCTCTGTCCGGGCGGTGTAGTGGGGAAGGAGAGGATCAAGAAGAAGAAGGACCGTGAAACCGTGTGGGCAGGAAGGGGGAGCGAAGCAGCTCGGTGAGACCCCGCCAGCAACAAGGTCGTCCGGTGCGGCGCAGGCATCGGGACGCAGCCATGGACCATCGGCTCTCGGAAGCCACCACCACTGCTTGCTGCTACTGCTGCATCCTGGGTCTGAACCACCGGACGATTCTTGCGTGCAGGTGGCCGCTTGTATATCCGGCGTTAAGTGCATTCCGTACGATACAGTCGTCACGAAGCTTTGCGATGGTACGACAAGAGATATCGCTTATCTTGCAAAATGCAATTGCATTGCAGGAAGGAGAAACACGTGATTGTTAAAACGTATTGTTGCCTGCCGAACAGAATGCCATGTTCATGTGGATTCACCCGTAGAATTATTCGCCATACCTTGTTCGAAGTCACCTGATATACTTAACATCTAAAAAGGGCACGTATCAGAACTTAAGAAGGGCGAAGGAGTCGCCAAGCCAGCATTTTTCACCTCACAGAAAACAGGACTTTTTGATGAGATGTTTTCGGTGCCTTAGAATACTTCTTCAATTTCTATATTTCTGCTTGCTTGTTTTTTCCTTTTTCTGCAGTGAAATTGGCACATCGTTTCGCGTGACTGAAACAGTGCGTTCGTTTCAGTTACAAAAGTTTTGATAAAGAAACGTTTTTGGAAATTCTTAAGTATTTTAACAAAGCCATCTATTTTATCCCAACATTTCAACCACATCTGAAGAATGAAGCTAAAGCTCCTACATTCATAACTTGACGTTTACACCGCTATGGGTTTTTATTATTTTGCATCAGTTCTTCCTGATACGTATATAATTTGGCATAGGAAGTTGGTAACTGTCAGCACTGGAAACCTCCTCTGCACACTTAATCTTCATGGAGTTCTTTAAGTGACCTCATCTCTTAAGAAAACTGCTTTGTTTCTGCTTCAGGTGTGAACTGTATAACTGATGTCTTCCCAGAGGCGTTCTTGAAGGATGGGGAGTAAATGTGTGAAAAAAAAAAGGGGTGAACGCCAGGATGTATTACTTGGCCAAAAAAACAATTATTGCCCCTCTTAATTTGTGTTACTCCAGCCTTGGAAACTGCGGAAGAGCTCACAAACCATCGGCAACGGGTGGTTATAGTAGTTTGAAGGTTAACCGCCGTTTACCTTTTGTGGTGTGTGGGTGTGCGGCTATGCTGCGTCACTGCTAGTTGCATGGCGTCCTACCTTCACGATATGTGATCTCGCACATAGCGTACGTCGCATGTCTTATATTTTCCTCGTATTTCTGCTTTCTCTCAGAACTTTTCACTGTCCATGATCAGAAATAATCTGCATAGAACAAAAAACCTGCGTTTCTTGCCCGGGTTGCTAAGCGGTTAGAGCGCTGGAGCGCTCATCACGAGGACGAGGGTTCGATAACCACCGCGGTGAATGCGCTTCTCTGGTAGCGAAACGAAAAGTGCCTGTGTGCTGTGGGATCTCCGAGGACGTTATAGAACAACACCAGGTGGTCAAAATGAGGTCAAAATTTCCGGACCCCTCACCTAAGGTATCTTTCATTGCAGATGTGTTCATGTAGGGTTAAAGTCCTATAAACCAACCTAAAGCTTTGCAACAAATTTTGTTTTCGGGGTACTCCACTGAGTGCTCATCTCGGTTTCGCAGAGTAGTACGCCTGTAGTAACATATACTAAACCCCTTACAATTATTTGTCCCGTTCTTTCAAGGTAGCAGCATTCGCACTAGCAGTTAAATAACCGCTGGTCGGTATAATCCTAGCAGGTACTAGCGTGCAGCTCTCTCCGAGAAATGGTGGAAAAACTTGACGAGAAACACTTTGGTCTGGCGGTGAAAACGATACGTATACATACCTTTGAAAGGGCACTCTGAGGCGTGCCTACAGGGGAAGAGGGCTCGCGGAACGGAGCCTAGTCATCATTAGTTCACGAAAAATCCCCGGGCACCGACGCTAGCACTCCTGTTTCGGCCGGCTTTGCCGGGCGCCCTGGTACTCGTGGCGCCGACAGCCGAGCGTGAGTAATGACGCCCGCTGCTTATTAACGAAAGGAGCCTCCCGGAGGAGGCCTAACTATGACAGAGATTGAAAAGACGAGGTATACACTATTCATGGCGCAGCATAATGTATACTCGCATCTAATGGAACTCTCGGTTTTGCGAGGTACGCGCCGAAGCGAATGCCAAAAAGAGGCACTTACAGCCCTTCGCTTTGAAGCTGCTCACAAGAGTGCGTTTCTCTCACGTTTGGAGACGGAATAACTTTCCTGAGCATGCCTTGCATTCAGTGAACTTTTTATCTGCTCCTAAGTAAAAGAAAGTGCATATCAATATATTTTTTATTTTTCATGTGGCGCTCCTTCACCAGTGAGATAAATCACCAAAGCGAAGACTGTTTAATATTAGAAATTATATACGTCTTAGATAGCGTTTCTAATAAAAGCGAATTCGTAATAATGACAGTCACAAAAGCTGTCATGTCATTGATTGGAATCTCTTGCCGTCATAGCCTTTCGCATACAGAGGAAATAGCGTTACTGTTATCCTTGTTCTCAGTAAAAGCGGGATATGGTTAGTTCCAAGTTTAGGTCATAGTTAATTTATTAGACACTCACTGTCTACGTTAAGCACCTTATCCTAGAGTGCCTCTATTTATAGGGAATCTATAGTTGCAATAAGCGCTAGGTGTCGTTTGTTATCGCGCCAGAAAAACGCCACAATGGTGGACACACATTGGTACATGCCCACATGGGCTGGCTTGTGTGACTCGAGCTTCCAAAGTCCCGCTGGGCTCGACTCCCGTCTCAGAGGAGCTACCAAGAGAATTGGCAGCTACTCTCAACCCGGCAATGTGATTTGTGCTGGTCATTTCACACAACGCCGCAATCAACCAGAGCACGGCCAATGACAACTGCCATTTATACCTTTTAGAGAAATTCCTGCGATTTTTCACTCACAACTTTGACGTCGACAACGCTGACGCGGTATTTACTAGAGAGCAGGACCCCCCGCCCTTCCCACTCCCCGATAAACAGTTTTTGTGCAGTCGTTCCCACAGCCAGGCGTGAAGGGTAAGCGTACGAGGTTGGAAGAGATTGCAAGGCATAGGGGAAGATGATTGTAGCATACGGGGTTATATAGGATGAAAATTGTCAGGTACTGCCTCTATTCGACCGATTATAGTGGGAGATGACAATGTATTTTACACGATACTTGCCTGATACAAATTTTTGCCAGCTATTAGCCTCTTACGCTTTCTGCGGTACAAGTGGCGCCGCCATCTGCGACCAACCGCGCCGAATGGCGGATCTTTAAATAAGGTTATAACTAGCGAAAGCATCCACCGCGGAGGCTCAGTGGTTAACAAGTGACTAGCTGAACCCGAGTACCTGGATTCGAACCAAACAGGTTCGATTCCCCCCAGTGGTGTGTGTGTGTGTGTGTGTGTGTGTGTGTGTGTGTGTGTGTGTGTGTGTGTGTGTGTGTGTGTGTGTGTGTGTGTGTGTGTGTGTGTGTGTGTGTGTGTGTGTGTGTGTGTGTGTGTGTGTGTGTGTGTGTGTGTGTGTGTGTGTGTGTGTGTGTGTGTGTGTGTGTGTGTGTGTGTGTGTGTGTGTGTGTGTGTGTGTGTGTGTGTGTGTGTGTGTGTGTGTGTGTGTGTGTGTGTGTGTGTGTGTGTGTGTGTGTGTGTGTGTGTGTGTGTGTGTGTGTGTGTGTGTGTGTGTGTGTGTGTGTGTGTGTGTGTGTGTGTGTGTGTGTGTGTGTGTGTGTGTGTGTGTGTGTGTGTGTGTGTGTGTGTGTGTGTGTGTGTGTGTGTGTGTGTGTGTGTGTGTGTGTGTGTGTGTGTGTGTGTGTGTGTGTGTGTGTGTGTGTGTGTGTGTGTGTGTGTGTGTGTGTGTGTGTGTGTGTGTGTGTGTGTGTGTGTGTGTGTGTGTGTGTGCGCGTGTGCGTGTGCGTGCGTGTGCGTGTGCGTGTGCGTGCGTGTGCGTGTGCGTGTGCGTGTGTGAGAGGGGGGGGGGATTGCTACTACTACTAGGAGTGCTAGCTTAAACTGCATATTCCCATTTGCCAGACAGACACGATCAAGCTGCCTGGGGAACGAAACGATGGAATGCTGTCTAAATTCTCTCCTTGCTCACTGCTGTGCGCTTTTTCAACCCTCTACACAATGGGGACACACTGTATTGCGTTCCTTTAGGCTCCTGGTTTTGAGGAAAACTTTCGTCAAACACAAGAACTCCCCAAATATTTGATTTCCTCGTGGGGTAGCTAACGAAAGCAACAGTCATCACCCCTTCTTTTCTCAATCCTGTGAGAGTGGCTACTTCGATTAATCATAAACAGAATTGTTCGAATATGCAAGAGAGGAAACGCACTCTTGCTGATGCAGTTTATATAGAGTAAGTTATCAATGTAAGACATAGATAACCGTTGCGGAACATAAACACAGTAACAACGACAACTCCTAGCAACAATAATAAAATAACTTTGTGATGTGAGAAAGCTATAAAGAAGAAAATATACAACGGAAATTTGGTTTACGGGGCTTAACGACCCAAAGCCACTCAGGCTATTAGAGACGACGTCGGGGTGGGCTCCGGAAATTTCTACCACTTGGGGTTCTTTAACATTCATTCACATTGCCCAGCACATAGGCGCTTCGCTTTTCGCCTCTATCGAAAAGCGGCCGGCGCGGCCACGGATTCTATATCGGATCCTTGGGCACAGCAGTCGAGCGCCTTAACCACTGCACCACCACGGCAGGGCAGATGAAGCAATGAATCAGCTGTGTCCGCACTACAGGTAGCATCTCATATTCCTTATTCATTGTGTAATTTATTCCCGGAAGTAACAGCTCATTTTCATGGCTCGAACCTGGTAGAACACAACATATGCTAGCACTGCTGCTCTAATACATCTAGGCATTATGAATTAGGGGTATTTTCCAGTCATCGCCCCACAGTCTGCATTTAGAAGAAAAAAAAAATCCCGAGGAGAAATTACATTACAAGTGGAGAAATAAGAAACCGCAGCTTTCCCAGCGGATTGTACACCACGCATTTTTAGATTCGCATAATGGAGGTGCCGCTTTCTGTAGCTCCCGAAGAGAGAAACGCTGTTCTTTTGGAACGAGCTCTTTTTCGTTCTTATGAAATGGAGTCGCCGGAAGGACATTTTTCAATGCCACTTTTAATGGTGTTACAATGTGGGCAGGGAGGAAAAATGGCGCCAGAAGCTTGTATCGAATGCGCCTGATGTTGGTTTATGATAAAAAAAAAGTAAAGCGTAGAACGTTGTTAGCCAAGCTATAAAAATAAAAAAAAAAGACATCGCTGTAGCCTTTGATGCTGACATCCAGGTACCCTGCTGCAGTTTGGACAAAAAAAAAAAAAAAAAAAGCCGTAAATTATCGACGGACGCAGATAATTTAATTCACGTCACGGTACTCTGGGGATCGCTCGAAGGCTCCTTAATTCCTAAGTCCTAAATAGAGGGCTTGTCACCATTCTAAGTGCGAGCAGTTTAGATAGCTATTTCGTCGCCAAATATTTTACTGGTTCTCCTCTTTTTTTGCACAAATTGCTTTCTACGTGAGAAAAAATCATCTCGTAAATACTCGTTCCCTCTTTGGTACATCTCTTTTCTGCATCTAAACCTACAACATATGTAAAAATGCAAAATGTAACTGTAAATGAACCTGTTTTCATATTTTCACATGGCCAAAGGACATATTTAAGCTTATATTTTCATCATCTTAGTGCCGTACATTGGTACTCACGGCAATGCAAGTTAGAAATATGAATAGACAACTCGTATTTATAATGGATTTAAATCATTGTGGGAAGTGCGTCGTGAGAAATTTGGAACCGCTCTTAGCTAGCACCTTCAAGATTGGTGGCCTTTGGCTCTTCAGTCGAAGAAGGCTCATTTTCAGGTCTAGTTGCACGTGCGTGTAACGACTTTTCAGCAATAGTTAACCTCCACGTTATAGCACGCGGCGAAAAAGGCTGCAGCGTCTCTATGCTTGCCCTAAATATTGTTCAAAAAGCACTCAAAATCGAAAATAGAAGCTCCTAAAGCAATTAATAGAATTTGAATCTCCTTTTCGGCAATAAAAGCCTAATTTACTGCGTCGGCTATCGTTTCTGCCAGGTGTTCCAACCAGAGTAGGTACTGGAATTTTCATTGTTTAATCACGCTCGTGGAAGCAAGCAGGCAATCAGGCAGAACAAAAGAAAAAAAAAAGCTTCCCGAAATGAATATTTTTACATCATGGTTCACGCTGCCGGGACCGGTGTGGGCAGGCTAGTCGGTTTATGTATAAAGTTCTTACACCGTGCAGATATTATTCTGCCTAAAATCAAAATCGTGTTTGCTAATTAGAAAGGTATACGTAATCCGCGAGGGAACATATTTTATCAATTTATTCGCTTGAGTACGAACTAACTCATACACAAACACAACGCTACCATCCCTCGGCGTAAAATAGGCCTCAAGATTGATCGCTTGGTCGCTCGCCGTGTTGAAGTGCGTAAGATATCATTAGTCAGGTTACCTGTAAATATTCAATGGGCCCTCCTTCGTCGATGGCAACAATACTAGTTTCGTCGTAGGCTTGCAGACATAAGAAGAAATTATGGTCTTTTAAGCTGTGCGACGAGACAGCGTTAGTGGTTCCCATCTGCGGATCCACTTTCAGATCTCTGATCGCCATTTATCTCCTTTACTATTCACTTAACCATTAATTTCTTCATTTGTGTTTCTATTGCGCCCCGCGTGCACATTGACATACAGCCGTGAGATGCCACAATGTGTAAAAGGCCACAAAAAAATTAGATAAAGCCCTGCTGTAACCAAGCCGTATCTGTGTAACGTAGGAGTAGTGTGTCTCACTCGGAATCCAAAATTCCTTGGTTCGATTCGTACCTGCTGCCAACAATTACCCACTAACTCAACCATGTCATGTGGTTTAGCGACGACACAACATCCGTCGACTAGTGAGTGCCCGGATGTACGCCACGCACCATCTACAACCTACCATGGGCATGTCCACGCCGCTGTAAGATTTCCTGCACAACGGGATGCGTAACGCTGTTACATGAAAAGACTGACTAAGAACAGGTATGGAAACGCAGCATCATTTTCGATAGCAGATTAATATTAACAATACCGACCATTTACGTCGTTCTCTATGCGCGACTCAATTTTCCCTGACCTCTCGGCTTACGTCAGGGAGGCACTGTGCAGGCGTTGTCTGCCTAGTTGGCGGAATCCGGATGTATTCAATTCTCACGTCCGCATGAGCTAACAACTCAAGTTCATCCGCCAAAGCATCGTTCTTAAAACCTCTAATGCATAGCCGCGGCAAGTTTGCCTCGAGAACAGTACAAGATGATCAACAAGCATTGACCTACGGTACATCGAAACACGGCTGCCATGGCTGGAGCCGAACCAGCGACATTTGAATCCGTTGCCGAGATCCGAAGCCACTGAACCACAGCCGCGGGTCGTTCTGAACATTCAAATGCAGACGCGCTTTATATATGAATAATGGTAGAAGGAAATCATTTTGTATTTGGAGGTGTCTGCCTTTATCGATCAAAATTAAGTATCAGCCCGCTAAAACAGTGCATCAAGGCTAAAAATGCCAAAAATATTAGTTCCCAATGCAAAGCTTTAACTATCAATTTTTTTTAAGGGAGCATGCAATACATCATAAGAACTGCACCCGCACCGGCTCGTAATTTCAAGCACTGGCTTGCAGACATCGTCAAAGAAACAACCGATGTCAGTAGAACCACCGCTGTTTCAAGAACGCAAGAAATCTGAGTGTGTACATACATACATACATACATACATACATACATACATACATACATACATACATACATACATACATACATACATACATACATACATACATACATACATACATACATACATACATACATACATACATACATACATACATACATACATACATACATACATACATACATACATACATACATACATACATACATACATACATACATACATACATACATACATACATACATACATACATACATACATACATACATACATACATACATACATACATACATACATACATACATACATACATACATACATACATACATACATACATACATACATACATACATACATACATACATACATACATACATACATGCATGCATGCATGCATACATACATACATACATACATACATACATACATACATACATACATACATACATACATACATACATACATACATACATACATACATACATACATACATACATACATACATACATATAGTACTTCATTCCAAAGCTAATCTCGGTGAAAATGGGTGCGCACGTGCTACCAAGATCACTATTTTTTGAGAAGCCTATTTAGTGCGGTCGCTAGAAGCCTTCCGAAAACACCAGCTTTGAGATGTGAAGAGCGCCTAATTTGCCTGAGACAGAGAAATCGCTGCTAGGCGCTGCACTTTGACAGAAAACACGACGAGTTCACTTTGTACGCAATTGTGTCTATAGCTCCCGAATAGGGTTAAAAAAGAAAGTGTGCAGACAGTATTCAGTCTACTCAAATATGGCAGTATATTAACGCAGTAAAGGGAACGTGTCAGTATTTTTCTCAGGAATGCCAAAAAAAAAGGAACACGATGCAGTTACTGGCCGAAGTGGATGATGATTGTAATTTTGCTTGCGTTTAAATCACGCGAATGTTATTGCAGCTCCTTTTAGAGCTGCAGCTGTGTGGCTCAGATCCCAGTTGAGGACACCACGCTCAGCAGGGGAGCTACTTTTCCTTATTCTACCTTTATTTTTCCGCCTCCGTTTTATCGCACACGGTCCCAACACCACCGTGTTTGGGCGATTCGTCTAGCGATACATTACAATCAAACCCAGCACAAAGTAAACACTAGAAACCCTCACGGGAGCGTTCGACTCTTTTGGCTGTGCGACCTCAAGAACAATTTCGTGTCCGTCAGGAGACACACACTGAGTGACCCAAAAGACATTTGTCCCCCTACGCATCTACGTACATCTCGGTGCCGAAAATAGAGAAGATGAAAACAAAACAGCGAAGGAAATGTACGACGAAGAACATTGCCCATTCCCCCTTTCTCGACTTATGCCTTGTGGCAAACTCTTCGAAAAAAAAAAAAAAAAAAAAAAGAACATTGCGAACAAACACACTGGGAACGAGCAAAGACGCCAGTAATCGAAATTTCTCTCCGTGATACATCGGCGACCGAATTCGTCCAATACACTGGTCGGAGGGAAGAGAAGAAAGATCAATCGGATATCCCTTCTCGTCTCCGTCGTAGTCGTCTCGTATAACTCTTGCCACTGCTCGTACCCAGTTATTTCTTTTTCGCGAACTCACATCCCAACCCCGGCCCGTTCGTGCAAAACGTCCGCTCTCTGTAGTCAAATATGCGACGAGGCGAAAAGGCGGCGCCGGAGAGCAACGCTTCGCCGGCGCCGCCACCACCGCCGTATCGTGTTCGCCGGGAGCCTCTTTTCCTCGTCTTCCGTGCTTTGGCGGTGACTGGAGAGCTGCTCCGCACCCCGAGCGAAGCGAGCTTTTTGATATCGAAGATCTCGCGTTTCTTTTCTTCTCTCTCTCTCTCTCTCGATGAGGTGCTCTGCATATTTCAGTTTTCTTAAGGCGTGCTTTTGTTTTCCACCTGAAAAGTGGGTCCGATCTGCGCTAAACCTGTTTGCAGAGCGAGTATAAGTTTTTGCTCGGGTCGCAAGCCCTCCCCCCCCCCCCTCCCCCTCCCTTCCCTCTCCCCTCACATACACACACACACAAAAAAAGACGAGCGCGTCACGCTGTACTTGTGCTTAGCTATGTGCAAGCGTTAGTTGGCTGCCCCTTTCCTTCCTCTTCCTTCTTCATTTATTTTTGGAGAGTGGCCATGATATGCTCGTGGCCGGTGGCGGTCCGTGGAACGCGCGATTGCGATTTCAGGACGAAAACGGGAAGTTCCACGAAGCGAAATAAAAATGTATACTTTTTCTCCCGTGTTGCTTGTGTCGAGTAAAAAGAACACGGAGCCGAGGAATGCCAGAGCTCCGACTCTTCTTCCGAGACGCATGACGCATCTTGTGTAAAACAGTAAAAAAAAGAACGACCGTAGCCAATGCATGCTTCTGTCAGCTCTATAGAAACGAGGCGAGTAATGTAGGAATGCACTTTTGGCGGGAACGCAAATTTGTGCAAGTATATGACACGCAGCTCAAGTAGTCAAGGCTGGAAATATCGCCGGACTCAAGGTGCTTGTTTTCTACTTAAATCGTGTTCAAAACAAGCGCGATGTTTACGGTTTTGCCTTTCTATTATTTATTTGTTTTCCTATGTCGCGCGAAACTGCGCTTGTCTGAAAACTGTTAACTATGCGTTTTCGGGCAATAAAAGAGAGGGACATTACATACCTAAATGTCATGTGGCGTAAGATAATATTCTCTGAAGAGATAGTGGGCACTGTGTGCATTACGCCGACGAGATATGGTGACTAAAATGAACAAGCTGAAGAGATATGGTGAAAGCGACGCATTGATTATGAAGGGAATGAAGAACGCGAAAATACAATGCAAGCCGTCCAAATGTGAAGTACCTTTTGCGAATACGTGGCCACTCTTTAAGGGCATCCACACTCGGCCAGCACACTATAGTGGCCAAAGTAGTTGCACAGGACCCGTGACAATAGAGGAATAAAAACTAAGCTGAGAAAGAGACAGAGATGAGTCATCTTTTATGTCATTACGATCCAAAGAGATCATTAGCGCATTGACCACTTAAGGTGCGTTAAACGGATGCGAACATTTTGCCCTAAATGGCGATCTTTGATTGAAGCCTTTACACCTTCGCCTCAAAACGAGAGCGAAATGAAAGTGACGTGCTAGCTCACATACCTCGCATTTGATTCTCTCAGCTAAAACGGCTGCAATATTTTGTGAAAAAACGTTGCCTTGAGAAAAGCGTCGTGTAAATATGACAAGCGGGAGTGTCTCGGTGAAATAATTCACTCAAACATATTTTTTTTTTGTTGTCAGAGCATTCAAGCTTCCCTGCAGACACCACAGGAATAGTAATGGAAATATGTCGTTCCCGTCATACAAATTATCCTGTGAAAATAACGTTCCAAGGTTGTCGCGCATTCACTTTCTACGATTTTATGAATGCACACCTCCCACCATTCTCGTGGCTAACGGAGACAAAATAAATCAGCGTACTCTCCACGCAATGATGTGCAAAGAGGAGAACACGAAGCCTGGCTACGGTGAAATCTTAAGCTACGGTGAGATCCTAAGTGAGACCTTAAGAGAGATCTTAAGTATCCCTTGAATGTGTTCACTAGCTATACAAAGCGCATTAGAAAAATAACAGTGGCAGTGGACCCGACGACAGTGCGGACCTCCCAAGGACCTGTAAATCAGCCATAACCGCATCAATTCGAGAACATTGAAGGCATAAAAATATTTTCGTATGTCACATTGCGTAGCCTAGGCAAATGCCACTGTGGCTGTCAATCATGAGTAACGAAAAAAACGTTAACCGGGGAACTCACCGCGGGACGAGGAAGTGAATATCGATGCAAGCAAAGAAGGTTTTCACAGGAGCAGAAGGCCAAAACAGGCGTTCAAAGAAGGACACTGGCATGAGTTGGTTTAGAGAAACGAAGCCTTGGCACATTGAGCGCTCGTTGTGTCGTCCTCTAATCTTGTGCTCCCGTCCACGTTCCGCGCTGTTACCTCAATATGCGTAACCAACATGCCCAAGTTGCTATTCTAGCTATTATTGAAGCCTTGGCGACGCGAACTAAACAGTAAGTCCTCTCGCAAGAAACAAACGGAAAACGCAAGAAAGAGAAGGACCACCAAGGCAAACATCGGCGTCGTCATCACTGTCCCAGCTGATACGAGGGGCGGCATGGAATACGAGGTAATGAGAGAGAAGTCATCGTCCTCTTCACATCCACAAGGGACTCATGCCAACGTTTAAACAATAAGAAAAAAAGACTTTTCCGATCTGCTAAGCGCTCAAGCAATGCCTCTGCATTGGATAAGTATTTCTGCGCCGCTAAAGAGTATAAAAGACAATTACACACCTCTAAACAAATTTTTTTTCAATAGCAATCTGCCATCTATGCTGCCTAATGACCCCAAAAGGTTTTGGAAGGCAATCAGTCCTTCCGTCTCAACCAACATTTCTTTGCTTCGTAGTGACGGCAGCAATGCACAAGATCACGAAGTCGCTGGCATGCTGAATAACGCTTTTTGTGCTGTTTTCACTAAAGAGACCTCTGTCGACCTCCCTTTGCCACCAGAACATGCTCATCCCCAAATGTATCCTCTAACTATTGACCCGAACGGAATTTCTAATATCACTGATAAACTAAAGAATTCATCCTCGGCGGGAACCGACGGCATTAATGCTAAGGTGCCTAAGAACACTAAACATGTCAGTAGCCTTGTTTTATCGCTCATTTTTCAGCAGTCGCTGAGCACTGGTACCATTCCCATGGACTGGAGGATGGGGAAGGTCGTTCCTTTCTTCAAGAAAGGTAATCGCTCGTCACCCAGGAACTACAGACCAATATCCCTCACCAGTGTTTGTTCAAACATTATGGAGCATGTTATTTATTCCTTTCATCCGTTGGCTATTTCCATCCTAATCAACACGGCTTCCGTCAAGACTACTCTTGTGAATCTCAGCTTGCTCTTTTCCTTCACGATATTCACACGAACCTCGACCTTAACCTACGCACAGACTCCTTTTTTTTTTAGATTTCGAAAAAGCCTTCGATAAAGTCCCACATCGCCATTTGCTGCTTAAACTATCTACCCTTAATTTAGACCCTTGTGTATTGAATTGTATCAATAACTTTCTAACAAATCGTCTCCAGTTTGTTGTCGCTAACTCCCATTCATCTACCCTTTCCCAAGTCCGGTCAGGCGTTCCTCAAGGTACTGTACTTGGCCCCTTACTTTTTCTGATTTATATTAATGACCTGCCAAATTGCATAACATCTAACATACGGCTGTTTGCCGATGACTGTGTAATATACCGCACAATAAATAATCAATCTGACATCGCTATCCTACAGAATGATCTGCTTAACGTGCAAGAATGGTGCGACACCTGGCTTATGAAATTAAATGTTAATAAAACGTTTCATGTCTCTTTTCACCGTCGGCGTAACAACTTACCTTCTACCTATCATCTTTACGATTTTCCTATAACTAAAACTGACACTAATATCTAGGAATTCACATCTCCAGTGACCTATCCTGGTCCAGTCATATTTCTCATATAACCAACTCCGCTTGTCGCGTTCTTGGCTACTTACGCCGCAACATTTCATTAGCTCCCCCTTCTGTCAAACTAGTTGCTTACACTTCGCTTGTCAGACCCAAACTTGAGTACGCTCAAGCTATATTCGATCGTCACCAAACTAATCTGATCAATTTACTGGAATCTACTCAAAATCGAGCCTCACGTTTCATTCTTTCAGATTACTCCTATCGCACCAGTGTTACCGTACTAAAATCCAAACTTGAACTTCACAATCTAGCTTTAAGCCGGAAACTAGCTCGCCTTTCTCTTTATCATAAGTTTTATCACAGCTTGCCACCTAACAACGTGTTCATCCGTCCAGCCCATTGGTCATCTCGTCATCTCCACTCCAATGCTGTCTATCCCCAGCGTGCCCATACGACAACATTCCAAAAGTTATTTTTTTTCCGCACTGCCCTGGATTGGAACGACCTTCCCGACCATATCGCCTCACTAACCGACATTCATCATTTCAAGACTGCCATTGAAAGACATTTTTTATTGTAACCGCCGTACTTCAATCCCACCGCTCATGTAATACCCCTTAAATGAGGCCTTTGAGGATTCAATAAATAATAATAAAAAAAAATAAATGTCGCCACAGATAATGCAGTGACCCAACCTGAACAGCACGGACCCATGTTGCTACATCTGCCATAACGGCATCAGTCTTTAGTGACGTTGCGCCGCAGTGTTACCACCAGGGGATCAGCCTACAAATACAATACGCGGACAGTGAAGCACGTGCCTGACAACGTGCATTACTTGCCGGCGCAGGTTGGACACTGAGCTTAATTCCAAAATCTTATCATTGCTTTTGCTGCATTGCTGCTGCCTATACCGAGTGATTTTTGTGTCTGCGACTGTGGTATGGCGCCAGTCTTGATGATTTTAAGAAGTAAAAGAAGAAATGAAATAATTTAAAAATCAGTTTGAACGGCAGCTCAAAATGTACAGGTACACTTAAGCTCCACTGTTAAGGATGCGAAATGATAGCGTTTAGCACACACGGACAATGTTTTTTCACATTTTATTTTTTTTTTCTTAAATGTTTTAGACAACCATATTTAGCATAACCAAACGTTCGCTTGCATTGTGAATAGTATGACACATTTGAACGCGATTTTCATTCAATAAATTAATTAGCAACATCAAGCATTGGCTTTTGATCTTTAGAATTTTGACAGTATCGACACCCCCCGAACCTCTTTTTCAAATATATAATTTATCATTTCTTCAATAATTCAATTATTTACAATAGTTTCATTAACTCATCATTGCCGGTCACACAACATGCAATCACTCATGAAATACAAGAACCACAAATTATTATGATACGATACGCCGGCCCGTATTATTTCCGACGACGTTCCGACTAGACGAACTCTATGAGCTGTCGCTTAAAACGGAGCTGACAGAGTTGAAAGGGAGCCTTGAATTTTTAAGCAAGCCGTATGAAGTGGCGAGAGAACAAAATGTACCGCTAGCCAAGTAAAACAAAGCATTTAATATGCAAAGAGATGCTTTTTGAAAAATTAGTACCTAAACTTGCTGAAAGATAAAATCTTCAGGACCATGGAGTCCAGTAGCCACACAACAGCCATTTGGAGAATAATCAGATTAGATAAGAAAAGAAAACAGAAACCTGCCACAATACTGAGTCACATTGGCACTACTTTGGAGGAGATAGTGACAGAAAATGACAATCAGCTCTTTCACTGGTTAAACCCCGAATGAAAATTCGCTTTTGAACCTAATAGTCAAATTCGAGCACCTATCAAGCGCTACTTTATGCTCCTTAAGGAAAGAAAGTTAGACTTTTCACTGTTAGACATTTCGATATCTGAGATACCCGAGCTGCGGTCGGCGGGAAGAAAAGAAAAAGGAACAGCACAAAGTGGGTAGAAGTGAGAGGCAACTAGAAATTACAATGAGAGCTTTGTACATCATTTACAAAATACAGACGGTTTACTCCTAGATGGGGCATAATAACAATTTCGCGTCATAGACTGAAAACATGAAGCCTAAGCATCATCGAAATATTTTTATCTTTAATAAACCTCCGCCTTTAAGCAGAGAGAGAGTTGGCCTAACTTGTTCACAGCCGATGCACCTTCTGGAACGTGAACGTCTGAATGCCTAAGTAGCCGGG
>NC_139345.1:7182894-7198425 GCF_055883805.1 Amblyomma maculatum
TCTACACTTCTTTCCTGAATAGGGGGAAGAAAAGAAATGGTCGAGGCGGTAGTAGTTCGCTCCTAACCTTACAGCTCGGTGTCATTTTCGGAAGTACGTCTCATTTTGCCTCTCATGATTCGAGCAAGCAAAATTTAAAAAGGTAATTTTGTAGAGGAACAGCGCATCTCGAATTATTTTACCTTATTTTTTTAACAACACTCCTACTCTGAAGGAGTCTTGCCGTTGTAACTTGCCGAACATGGACGCGTGGCAAAGGCGTCAGACCCAGCTTTTCTCAAAGCTGACGTGCGGGAATTAAGGGACCGAGTCAGATAAAGATAAAAAAAAAAAGGAAATGGAAAGTGGAGACTGTCTGAGCGACGTAAAAGTAAAGTGATAAAGAAGAAAGCTCGGCGTGATCGACGCAGGAGAAGGCAGTCGGATTCCGGGAGCCCGTCACGTCTTCCCGAAGGCTTGCTGGCGACGGCAGCGGCGTCCAGCTTTCACGTGTCGCTGCCGGCCCCGCTCTGTCCGTCATTTCAACGTCGCCGTGATAGCGCGCTGATCTCCTAGACGTTGCCCCTTCCTCACCAGGAAACACGCCCGAACTCTAACCGTTATCTTCTCTACTGTGTTTGTGCATCCGCTGTGCTCTTCTCTCCCCCCCCCCTCCTCTCCCCCCTCTTTTTTTTATTTCTGGTTTTCATATCTCGCTCAGCTACGCCGAGATCCGTCCGCCGCTTTATAGTTGGAGACTTCGAGAATGAAGTTTGACAAGCAAACGTTTCTCGGGACGTCAAACGCGTGTCAGCTATTTTGACACGTATTGTGGGCATCTAAGGACACTGGCAGCTTGAGCTGGAATGACGAGGTTTTTCTAGCATAACCTTTGAAAGGCGGAGAGGCGCATGTGGTAGAATTCTAATTAAAAAAGAAATACCTACGCATTCGTTTTGACCGTATTCAGTAGCGACAGCTGTACGGGAGCCGAGTGCACAGCATACTTGCAACAGCAGAAAAGACACGACTTACTTAAAAAGTGTGCGCGAACAGTAATCCATAGAGTCTAGATTATGTGGGAAGCTACGACTGCTTAGAGTGCCGCAAAGAAGCGCGAGTTTCTCTCGCGTCACGAGAGCAGTGCACTCTACCTTCGCACTTGAAATTCGCTTTTCTTTTCGAACAGCACTATTGTATAAATGCTTTGCTTTTCTGCACGGGTACTACTCAATGCTGGCCACGTATGCGAAGGATGTTCTCAGATACTTCTCTAAATGGTGTCAGGGGCTTGTCTGTTCCTCTCCTACAATGCTGTTTTGCTGGCGTTGTACGTGTCTTGCCATACACGCAACCAGTAGAATCGTCACAGTAATCTTTTATTAGAAGCACTTAAATTTACTTAATATGATCTACAGTTGGGGTTACACTTCTCATAGGCGCATCGCTCCTACTCTAATTCTTCGCTGAAACTGTACAACGTCCACAGATATTACAAGCAGCGTACAAATCTTGCCAGGTTCGTAATAACGGTACACTTGTGCCTAGCGTAGCAAAAGGCGTCATAGCATCGATTACACATAAATAGCCTTCCAAAGCTGTAGCTATGATTTCTTTCTACCTCCTCTCTCTCTCATCTTCCTGTGTTATCTAAAGTGCGCAGACCTAGTGAGTTTCATATCAACCAGGCTGGCCACTTGGCCATCGCGCGTTAAGTCATCACAATCTACGATTACATAAATTCAGAAAAGTCGAGCCGAGTTGCTTTTATTAGTGAAAGTCTAAAAACACCAAGGAAGAGAGTAGATGGCTAATTACGTGTTTCCTTAAAGAAACTCGCACTTTCGCGTTCCGTGCCGTGAAGTTTGTGTCTACAAGGCTCCAGTCGGCTGGCGCAAATGCCTGACGTGTGCTCGCCTATGCGCTACTCGTAGAAACTTCCTCCTATAACTAACAAACAGTCTTCTTTCATGAATTGTCCTTGTCTGGAACCTCCATCCCCAGCCACAAGCATACGCCTACCGTTCTCTCCGGTCTGCTCTCCCCCCTTACTTTGGACAATCCGAGGCGCTCGTGGCCGGGGAAGAGGAAGCCGGATTGGCGGTGGCGACCGGCAGCGGAGACAACGGCGCCGTTGTTTGACGCGCCAGAGAGCTATGGGCCGACCTCGGTGCGGGTCGCGCAGCGCAGCTCTATCGATTCGTCTCCACTGAACGGGGTCGCCCCAGTCGCCGTCCGAAGCGTGGCTGTAGGTTGGAGAGAAGAGGAGAGAGCTCTCCTACGGTGCACGGCTCTACCCCGCATGTGCGCTTTCTCGCGCACTCTCTCTCTCTTTCTCCATTCGGCACGGAGACACAGCCAGACGCAAGAGCAATCCGTTTCTGTTCCGTGCTTCTCCAGTAGTGCTCCGGCCGCTCCGTTTATGTTGCGACCCACGGGAGGCTTCTTTGACCAGGTTTTGCTTCTGTGCATCTCTCTTGGCTTTTTTTTTTTTTTTTGTCATCATGTCATCGCATCTCGGTCCATCCGCGGACGCCTGTCAATTTTCTTTTCTTTTTTTGGATAATTTAACTGCAGCTAAAGAAAAGGACAGCCGCTTGCGTATTGCAGTCTTGCAATAAGGTATACTGAATAGGACGTAAACATAAGCCGATCGTCAGCGGAAGTGAAAAGCTTGGGAAATTCGCTTGCATAACGTCACGTGGTTGGCGCAAGACAGGGATGCACTGAATTAGTGCAGCAGACACAAAGCTACTGATCTGGTCTTGCTACTGCTAGGGATGGGAATGAGGTAATAGTAAGGGAATTCATATCGCTGCACAGTCGAGCAATTATTGAATCCACATCTTAACCGGAAAATTGAGAGGAAGTTGACCAAAAGAATCGAAAGAAAGGTGCTGGAAAGGCTAAAATGACGCCAGTAGTGTAGATTCACAAATATGGGCCACCCAGGGAACGCGGAAAATAATTATCCCACAGATTCTAAGATAGATGCGCCCTGAACGCCGAAAAGCAAGGAGGGCAGAAACAGCAAGGCATATTCAAGATTTGGCAAACCCACAGGAGTTGCATTCACGGATGCGGCAGAACACAATGACAAAAAGACCGCATCCACTATTGTCTCGGCCAAACCTAAATTCAGAACAGTTCTAAGCCTTAAATATGTTAAGCGAAGGAATCCGAGAAGATCGCAACGCACATTCAAATAATCAAAATATATTCACAGAATTTCGAGCAGTCTGCAGAAACCTAATCAAAGGGAGAGTTGTTAGGAAACTGGCAAAAACACTGAAGCAAAACGGCACAAGGATAGAAATTGGTCACTGCGATACGGACGCCTAGTCTCGAGGCTTGTCGGGGCAACAACGGCCGCCAAGCTCTCTCTTACTGGGGATTAAACGATGATGACATACGGAGGCGAAATACTAATCACATAGCTCACGAGAACTGTTACAGCCTTAAAACCAGGAAAAAAAAAACATCCCGACAGGCTCACAAATAGCTTAAAAAAGAACAATAGGTAGTCTGATGCTAACTCCAAACCAGTAAGTGCCCATGCTTTGGCCTTCTACGTACATAGGCTAAACTTCCAGTGTTTGGCTTATGTGCACTGGAAGTGGTAGGCAAATATGTCTACTTAGGAAAGGTAGCAAAGGCGAATATAGACTATGAAAGAGAATTAACTAGGAGAATAAGATTAGAATGGAGCAAGTTTAACAAATACTCGCAAATTGTGAATAGCAGCTTATCGGTATCGCTGAAGAGGAAAGTATACAGCATTGGCATCTTACCTATACCCACCACGGGGCTGAAACGTGGAGATTAAGGAAAAGGGTTCTACTTAAGTTATGGATAACGCTGAGGGCTATGGAACGAAAAACGATATGTGTAACGTTAAGAGATAGGAAGCCCGCAGAGTAAGTCAGAGAAACAACTCATGTTAGTGACATTCAAGTTTCAATAAGGAAGAAGAAATGGGCACAGGCAGGACATGTAGCGCGTAGAGAGGACAACCTATGATCGCTTAGGGTAGCAAGTTTGATTCCAAGGAAAGGAAAACCTAGCGGGAGTGGCAGAAAGTTAGGTGGGCGGATGCAGTAAAGCAGTTTGCAAGGGCCAAGTGAATGCAGCTAGCACAGGACCGGGTTAATTGGAGGAATATGGGAGAGGCCTTCGCCCTGCAGTTGGTATAGTCCGGCTGATGATGACAGAGTAAACTCAAAGATATACAAAATAATGCCAATTTTCAGAGGAATATTCGAATGTATGTGCATCATTTAGTGTAGGCATGCCAAGGGACGAAGAAATAGATATTATAATAACTCACTAGACTGCGACGTACGAGGAATAGTTCATGCTTGGATAATTAGTAAACACTGGTGTAATGGGCGGTACAAGTTGCCGACTCCGATAGCGTTGAGAAATAAGGGCTCTATTCACTTTTTCCTGCTCCATGAAAATTTTCATTATATCATCCATTTCATTCAAAGATGAAAGGAACCAGGTTCAAGAGGTGCGAAGAACGCGCTCATACGCGCTATTACGCGACTCCACCCCCAAGCACACAAACACACACACACAAGCACATTCACAGTGCACAGCTACATGGAAGGTTTCGTGTGCTTATCTATATGCCAGTTCTGCGTACGTCTCTCTCGAAGCTGGTCTATGCACGGAAACGATGTGCTTCTTTTTTCCACTCTTTTCACCCTTTCGCTCTACTCATTCCTTTTTTTTTTCTTCTGTAATATGCGTGGAGCAAACACCGCGTCTTGAGTGCTTGAAAGTGCAACTCCAGCTGTAGCGACTCGTAAGAACGCGAAATGTGAAGGCGGGAAACAGAAGGCGCATTCAGCCCAAATTGCCTAGTTGCGCATATATGTATCATAAAGTGGCGCGGGCGACGCAGTGTGGCAAACAATGGAGCACAGCGTGAAGGTAATCATCCCTCGCACTCGAGGCGAAACACCAGAAGCGAATGCGTAAAAAACGCGCAAAGGAGGTGATAAAAACTGCTTAAGCGCGAAGTACGAGCCGATGGACGATTGACAAAGGCGAGTAAAAAAAAACAAACATGTCTGTGTGTGTGGAGGGAGGGAGGGATGATTTCTTCCGCTCTATTTATGTATTTTACAGCTTTCCTGACGCAGCATATTTGAATAGACGAAGTTTGCGGTTTCCTGCCGCCTGGTGTGTGCATATATACATAGTGTCAGCATTTCATGTTTATCTTACCGATGTGTCACGACAACATATACGACGAGTATTTAATATGGCTTTTAAATGACGAGGAGACATATATAGAAACGGGCACAGAAAAGTGACCCGAGCATGCATTCAAACAAAGCGTAAGGAGTGCTTAATCCCCGAGGGAGCGGTCTGAAGGCTTATTTGAAACGCCGGCGCGCATGGAGGCGTTCTGCTGTTGTTCCCCTTCTACAATATCTTCATGCAGGGCAAAGAATAAAAAATAAACCAAGGAACAGATGTAGGCTTGGGCCAAGCATAAAAAAGCAAGTAAAGCACTGGAAGGAAATAACTTTGAACTTTAGTCTGACCTTTCGCGGGCTTATCTCGTGGCGACAAAACAAATTTTCGCTGGGCTTAATGTGAACTCAAATTTTTGAAAAACCCTGCGTCGTATTGAGCGAAACAGCGTCGCAAGAAGATGAAGAGTGGAGGGGAGGCAGGGGGGGCGATGGGGCGGGGGGGGGGGGGGTGCGGAAGCGTAGTTTTAGTAGGTATCTCGGCGCCGTCACGACCGTCGATGCTGTGCCTCCGCATACCGTGCTGCTTTTTAGATTTGTTTATTACTGTCTTCCCACATCTTGCGGGAGGCAGGAAAGAAAGACGCGAGAATAAAAAGATGGTGGTTAAGCATAAATAAACTCTATTGCAAATTTGTCACTGCATCGCTTCAAGGCTCAAATGCGCGCCGTGTCGAGCGTGAGCAGTCTTATTGCTGCACCGTTTAGCAAAATTGCGAAAGACTTTGAAGCGTCGGCGAAAGGCATTTTCAGTGCCGCCTGGTGACTGTCTTGATTACTTCTCCCTTTTGGTAACACCATGCATTTTCTCATGACAGATGGATGTGCGCAACCGCATTTGCTGACACAAGCAGCGGCAACTCTGGAGGAGTAAAAAGAGCTGGATGTTTCTTTCGATGCTAGCACACTAAGCATCGAGTGCTTCGTGGCGTTTAGGAATTAAGAAGAAAACTGAAAGCATAAACCATTTTGTTGTCACAGGAAGGTCAGATAACAAGCACATAGTAGTATTGGCCTCTTTTTTTTTTTTTTTGCGGAATATGATACGTAGCGAACAATCACTTTATTGCAGTCTTGTATAAATAATACCCGCGGTATTTCTGCCTTTTTTTTTTTGCACTTTATCTCCAAAGGTTAGCTATTCCATGGTGAAACGACGTATAGAAGATTAGTACACACACTCAAGGAAACCGCGATAGCGATGAGGAGAGTTATTCCGCTAGTCAACGTTTCAACAAGTCAAGGTGCTGTCGCCTCGGCAGTGTGGTCATCACTGGCGTGGTTTCTTTGCATCTTAATATCAAGCGAATAGAAGGGGACAGAAAAAAGGGCGAACAGTTGGATTGGGTCATTATCTAAATTTTTACAGTGACAAGCGTTGCAAAGTTGCCTGTAAACCTCTTCTTGTGGTTTTCAACTAGTAAAATGACTGTGATTCCACTTTTATTTCCTCATTTTCTATCTCAGTTCTATTAGCTAGGGTGTCAAGAGTGGCTCTTGCAGTTGAATTAAGGTTTTTAGGCTTTCGAGCTAGGTTTGTTTCTCAATACAAATTACAAGGATTCAACGCTGCTGAACCAACTATTGAGCGAAAGCATTAGCTGCGGGTGACCGAGCATTCTTCTTCTTCTCTTTTTCGTTTTCCTCAGCCCACATATAAAGCCCCGCTTTAACCAACCGATATGAACGTGCCTTAGTGGCCTAAAGGGGTAACATGAATGCCAGGATCCTAGCAGGCTGATTCTGACATAACCATCCCATGTGAAACGAAAGACCCAAGTTGGCAGTTCCTGCCAGCCCATCTCTCGCTTTTGTGTCACGTGGAGTGTGACGTCACGCGCTGCGCCGTGGCTGCGCAGGGAGCTTTAAGCAGGCTAAAAACTGCACGTAAATAATTACTGAAATATGCCAGCTCCTTAATACGTATTCTGATCGGGAATTCAGTTAGAACATCGGCTGGATGTTTATTAAGTGTTTTAGATTTTGTACACGATTGAATGAATTCTGATCAGCGTGTGTCACCTTAGGTATGGAGTGCTGCCCTTCTCTTTGTGCGTTTTTTTTTTCTGCATATTATATGCAAAGAGACGGGATAAAGAAGATATGAACCTTGCACATAATTTGCGCCGTTAATTTATTTCCCAGGACTATAGGGCCGCCGACTGTTGGCGGTTACGGGAAATTCGCGGCCTCATTGGGTGTAGGTCTACCATCTGTACCTTGAGCGTTTTCTTGTTGGCGCCTAGTAGAATCCGTCTGAGTAGGGCCTCTTAATACGCTGATAAAAATGTGTAACTAAAGACTAACTACGTGAATACAACTCCGACGACCTACGGCGCTGCATGGTTATACACAAAAAACAATACACAAAAACAAGGTTCACCGAAACCAAGGTGCTGACAAGCGCAAAAGACAGTTTTAAAACAGAGATTATTGAAGCTTTCAAGAAGATTTCGGGGGAAGAAGGGGAATGCGTGAGTGTTCCGTCGGTAGCGCTCAACGGCAAGGAGGTTATACTTCTCCGTTTGGAGAGAGAGAGAGAGAGAGAGAGAGAGAGAGAGAGAGAGAGAGAGAGAGAGAGGGGGGAATTTTTAATTAATAATCAGTAAGAATTCGCAGGAGCTGGGTGGTCGGTGCCCCTAGTCCAGGGCTCCGCTGGCAGCAGCTGACTTGCGGACTAGCTGGATAATCCAAGCTTGCTGGTCCAGGTTGTCGCTGGTCAGGGCCGCCTCTCACTGCTCGTGTGTCGGGCATGGCACTAGTAACGTTGGGTCAGGTTTGTCCTGGCATTCCCAAGAGATGTGATAGAGTCTGGGGCTTGCACCGCACCAAGGACAGTAACTCGTGTATTTTGTTGGGCTTATCTTATTTAAAATGTGAAGATTAGGGAATGTGTTTGTTTGTATTTTTCTCCAGTCTATAGCGTCCGAGGAAGGAAGTTGTTTATGTGGTGGTGAGAAAATTCTTCTTTCTAACCGTAGGCGTTCCAGCCTGTCGCCGTAGGGTCCTAGGAGAGGGGTGGGGTAGGGATGGGGATCCGCCCTGTTTGTGAGAGCTCGGGCTAGATCATTCGCTACCTCATTTCCTTCTAGGCCTTCGTGTCCAGGTGTCCATGTAATTGTGTGCGTCTGGGAGATGGAACGTAATATTGCACACGCTCTTCTGGGAGGTTTTCCGGTCAGGTAGTCCCTGCAGGCTGGTTGGGAGTCCGTCACTACGTGTGATGACTTATCTTGGTGGTCTTGTGTTTTTCTGGTGACGGCTATTGTCAGTGATTCCGCTTCCCCAGGATCCTTGGCATAGATCGAAGCCTGAAGAATTGGCCTCTTCTGGTGGTCAACTGCAGCTACTGTGAACTTGCCAGGCTCGCCGTAAGCCCCTATGTCCACGTAGACAACTTCCGCGTCTTTAGACAATTGTTTTTCCAATGATTTGACTCTGGCTTTCCTTCGACCCTTCTGTAACTCATGGTGCATGTGTTTGGGTATCGGGTTCACATAGATGTTTCTTGTGGATGTCCGAATTTGTGATTTGATCTCAGAAGTTCTTAGTGCCTGCCATAGCCCTACTTTTGACAGGATTTCCCTACCCGCCTGCGTTGTTGTTAGGCGTTGTTTCTGACTCTCTAGAACCGCCTCCTTGAGCTCCTCGAAGTTGTTGTGCACTCCGAGTGCCCAAAGACGTTCCGTTGATGTTGTTGGCGGGAGGTTTAGGGCCGTTTTATAGACTCCTCTTATGATAGTGTCCTCTTATGATAGTGTCCGTTTGGACAATGTGACAAAAAGTTAAACCTAATTTGTCTATATTTTCATTTTATTTTCGTTTATTTTTTTCTGAATCTTTTGTTTACTTCTTCTTCATATCGCAACCCCCCGTTTTGTGTGAAGCTTTCTTCTTCATACCACAAAAACTGGCAGTTGGTAGCGAGCGCATCGTCTGTGTTAACGTTCTTGGTTAATTCTCTTGTGTGTGTGTATTGTTTTTTGTGTATAACCATGCAGCGCCGGAGGTCTTCAGAGTCGTATAGCCAACTAGCCCGCTCGCAAGTACTACGTGAATACACACCTACATTCGGCTGGCTGTGTTTTTGTTTTATTGCAAAAGCAATACTACTCTAGGTTTCGAGCCTTCAGCGTGACGTGGCCGCACCCACCTGACGCTGTGACGTAATACCCCACGGGACCCTAGGGTGAGAGCTGGGCTACCAACTCAAGCGGTCGGCTTAGCGCGGTCGCACCCACGTGACGCTGTGACGTTACACCCCACGGGACACTGGGGTGCGACCTGGGCTACCAACTCAAGTGGTCAGCGTAGCGCTGTCGTAGCCACGGCGCAGTGCGTGACGTCACACCCCACATGACACAAAAGCGTGAGATGGGCTGGCAGGAGCTGCCAACTTGGATCTCTCGTTTCACATGGGACGGTTATGTCAGAATCAGCCAGCTAGGACACTGGCATTTATGTTACCCCAATAGGCCACTAAGGCACGTTCATACGGCTTGGTTAAAGCGGGGCTTTATAAGTCGGCTGAGAAGGAACAAAAAGAGAAGAACGCTCGGTTTCCCGCAGCGAATGGTTTAGTTCAATATTTGGTTCAGCAGCGTCGAACCCTTGTAATTTTTTTCTTTCTAAATATCTTTGTGCTTGTGTGTGCGCATATGCCCGCGTGCAAGAGTGTATGCGAATGAAATAATTCACAGTGAGAAGAAATCTGGCGAGAACGATAAAAACTTTCATTGTCGCCCTGATCAGTGGCTTTCATTACGCATATGGTCATTTAAAAAAGCACCTTCGAAAAACAAATGATAGGGAAGCAAACTAGGTAATACTGTTCGAGACGAAAGAAACAATCATTATAGTCTTCTCGTTTGGTGCTTATTTTTCTTCCCATAAGTCAAGCACTATTTTAAACCAGGGATACACTTGCACAGCGGAACGATACCTCCAAATGACATGGCAGCAGAAGGAAGATAGACTTTAATAAAGAGTATTTCTTCCCTTTCTACTACCGTTCTTTTTCTATCATTCAATACATCAGACCATGAGTATGTTTGTTTTGCGTCGTCATTTAGCATTTCTGTGGCAGTATTGAAGCATATAAAGACTGAAGGGGAAAAAATCAAGCAGTTCAGCCCTAAAGAAGCGGCGTCGCCACAATCCTAATCAGATAATGGCCATGATTCTTCTTTTTCCGCAGCGAGGGCGAAATGTGAGCCCGAGGCATCAGGCGTCACACGCTCGTTCGCTAGACCGACGGCACGACGCAAACGGCAGCCTCGTAGAGTGAGTCGCCGCCACCGAGCCAGGCTGTGAAGTATTCACGGCGCGCTCGTCTTCCCGCAGCGCCTATCGAAGACCCGACGGGCGCGTGCATGCTTGCTCGTCGAGGGGAGAGGGCGCACGCATAGAGCGGATGGGGCGCGCATTATAAGCTGCCGCCGGTGAAGGCGCAGTGCGTGCGCGGCCAGATCAGTTGCTGGCGAGAGCTTCCATTACGCTCTCTAATTAGGCACTCAGCTAATTGACCGGTAAATGCGGACTCCATCAACCGGGCGCCCGCAGCAGCACCTTTTGTGCGCTCGACTAGCCACTGCCCTGCGTCGTCCTTCTCCTCCCCTCCACAAACCACTTTCCTATTTATCCCGGTAACGTGGAGAAATCAATTGTTGGCTTGCTTGTGTGCTTCGTGAATTGCATGAGACCTTTCGCCGAGGTTCTTGAGCCATGTGTTTTGTTTTCAAAACTAGGTTACATAACAAGTGCACGGTCGGGATGCGAGAGTCGACTATAACAAGATGGGGAGAGACCCATGCGCGCGTTATTGGTCACTGGCGTCGCGCACACGCGCTGTGTGTTTATTCATGGTAGAAGTCACGGTTTTATAGCTGTGATAGACAGCAGGTGCGCCATGGCGTTCTTATAATAGTGTCTTTTTCGTCATAGCCGTCACCTTGCTTTAGGATATGCGAATAGTAAAATAGAGTGCATAGATCGCTCACTATGTGTCTGCAGCAGAATGATATGTAAGTGCATGAATAAACTTGAGTCTTTTCTTATTGGGTGTCAAAATATATAATTTCGGAATAAGCTAAACATATCTGTACACTAACTTGTATACTCCTTTTTGGAAGATAGGACGCAATGCGCATGAAGGTACGAATGGGAATGACTTTGCATCGAGCGTTCGTGGGAAACAAATCTCAAGTTATTGTCATATTGGTCCAATATTGAATTAAGCAACATTCTTGGGAAAATGCCACATAACATATCTGATATGAAGCGCAGTATGAACACGTGTCAGCTTGTATTTGTTGTTTTTATGCTAGATTTCCTTGCAAGCAGCCTCTTTTCCGGCGAAAATAAAGTTGTCTTGTGTTTGCCCTCGAACTGGCTCCGGCACTCTTCCCGGCTTTACAAAATTATCTATGTTATCTTTTAAAGTTTTTGTGAAATAATCTGGGAACAAACACTGCCCTTTTAGTAAGACGAAAGCATGAATAAAAAACCTATGTCAAGTTTCTCTAATTTCCAAGCCCATATGTCCTCAACAAAAATATATAGGCCCAAAAAAAGCGCCGTGCATTTACCATACAACAACAAGCGAGGGATGACTGATGGGCGTGAGCGTTGAGATGATTGCTCGCCTGCCAAATTGTCAGTATTATGTGAAATATGATCTGTCAAAACGCATATAACAGTGTATATGATCATGCGTGGGGCTCATGAACTTCATGCATCCATATAAACGAAATACTCAATGACATTTCATAGATTTTCAATTATTGACGTTTCTACTAAGTCCACACTCGGTTGTGGATGGCGGCCAGTAAGCGACGCTTCAGGTCTGAAGTCATGGCTCTTGCTCTGTGTAATAAGGTCAGCGCTTGATCTACAAAGCTGCAGACAAAAGGAAGATCAGTATAAGGGTTCATTGTACATCTTACAGATGGCAAAAGCCTAAGCCACTTTTTGTGCTTATTCTTTTTTTTTCCTCAACCAGAAATGAGCGCGAGATGCCTAAATGCCTTGCGATGGCTTATTCTTGTTACATAGTTGAGAATAAAGTCAATTTTACATAAACGTTTGTAAACTTTGTTCAGGCGGATAAATTCTGGAAGCTATAATTTCAGGACATCAGCAGAGACTATAGTAAACTCATCTTTCGCAGTCTTTGTTCTCTTGTTCCTTAGAGCTTTTTACCGCTTTTATGCTGATCTATAAAGTGCATAAATCCAAGAACAAAAAATGCATCGTATTGAAAAGGAAAGTATATTTCAAAGAAAATAAGTTTAACCAGCCGCTGTGGCTCAGAGTTAGGATACGGGACTGCTGAACTCATGGATGCAGATTTGATTCTGGTCACGGCGACCACTTCGGCAGTGTACTGTGCGATGAAAGTGCAGGTTTATTTCCGGAGCCTTCCTCTACCGTATCCATTATGACCCTTATGACCTGGTTTGATACAATAAATCCTATAGACTATATAGACCACAAAATGATGTCGATCGGCCAGTAAGGGCCTTTGTGGGCGCGACAGATTTAATCGCTCCCGTTTTAGGTTCCCCTTGCGGTCTCTCGTTCACGCGCATGCACATTACCACTCATTTAATCAATCACTAATTCCTTTATTATCCCATTATGTCACTACCAAGCAGTCATAAGTTCCCATGACTCCACCTTCTAGGAAACGGGTTCACGAGAAATGGCCTCGCCCGTAGAGTCTCAAATCCACAGTTTGTGTAAAAAAAGCACCTCTTTATTTCTGGTCAACAAAAAGGCACTTCGAAATGATAAAACGTCGGAAGACACTGCATAGCGAAGCCTATAATCGATGCTTGCGGCATCGCTATGCCATGATTACAAAAGGAAAGGGACTGTGCTTTTACACGGCGTGGCAAGGTAAAACAAACTAGGACGCGAATAAAAGGATGCGGCACGACAAAATCGCTCCTAACGTCACCACACAACAACTCACGCAAACAGCGTAACCCTTCTCCGAAGGCACCGCTTCCGTCTTCATCCTGGTAGGGCTTCGTGCTGTCGTCCGTGTTCACCCAGGATGCATCTAGCCGCTTGCTGACAGCCTGGCTGCGTCCCAGGCGCGCGCTCTTGGAATCCCTCTGTCTTGGCTTTCCGCTGCCCATGCTCACTCGCAAGCCGAGCATATGTCACGCCCCACGAAACACTTTGCAAATGCATAGTTGCGCTACCTCCGCGCGCACCAAGACAATGAAAGGAGCGCGCATAGTTCAAAAGGCCATGAGGGGCGCGGGAGCCCGGGAGCTAAAGAAACTGATCCCCTTGATCAAATTACCTGGGAGTCCTACATCCGCTGCCCAAATGTGGATGAACAAAAGATCGTCCTACGCCTGGCGGAGGAGGCTCACTTCAAGACCTTCTCTGCGGTCACGGTACAGGAGAGCCGGCAAGGAGACCCTCACCCTGGCTGAGCCCCTGCCCCGAGGTCCATGTCGGTGTAAATAAAGTCTTCTCACTCCCTCACTCAGCCCCACGCACATTATGTGACAAATTTCCCGATATTCGTATAACGCCCGGTTTAACCAAGCCGTAGAAACGAGCCTGGCTAGCCTAGGACGAACGTGAAAGTCTGGGGATCAATGGAACCCAGTGGGCTTGCTTTTCATATAGAAACATATATCCATGTTGGCAACCTTGCCATGCTATGTGATCGTACGAGATCACACAACCCATCAGACTCCTCAGTTCCTGATCATGCTCCCTGCGAACTGCTGCCTGCCAGAGCCATGCTGGTTTTATTTCGCTCGCAATGCCCACAACGCAGGGTTTTCTTGGCTGAAATGTCCTAAATCTGTTAAAAACATGGGCGGCCAATTTCAGACGACAGTCTGACTCACTGCATAGAATCTTCGAGCGCATACGCTTAAGCACCGCTAAGGGGACTTTCATGACCATTCGCTGGTGGGAAACCGAAAGCTGAAGGTCCAGATGATTTGTTACAGTTCAAAGCTGTTAGCGTGCTCATGTGGCATTGTCACCAGAACTGTCCGGGTAGTTAAGTTTTTTTGTTATGCCGACAGCTGCCGAGAAAAAGAATGTTCAGTGACGAAAACAGTTGTTTTTGTGGCTGCATGGCTGTGTCTTCTTGTCCCGAGGTCTTATGACGAGAGGACGGGTCTACGACTTCCATGTGTCAAACACATGTTTCGGCATGGCTACGGGCATTGTAAAATGCACAGCAAATGAAAAACGAAGAAGCAGCTTAATCACAAGAATTTTTGACAAATCCCAGTTCACTTTGATTTCGGCGAAATATGTGAGGTACTCAGAGAACAATACGGACTCCATAATTTTCTTTTCTAAACTTTCACACACATGTATTGCACTTCAAAGCACTTTAATTGAGGGCCTTAATTTGGGCGCCTGATATATCGCTGTCAATGAGGGCCACGGCTAAGTTACAGGTCTTCGCCAGGGTCTGCCAACAATGTTATCTAGGTAGAGAGAGGAGAGTGCGAACAATGAGAAAGACAGAAATGACAAGCAAGAGAGGAAACCGCGTTTCCGGTTGCGTACGGGCAACATAATTTAGGGCAATGGGTCTCCTCTAAATCGAGTTTGGACCCTAGTGAGTGTATGTACAACGCGGTATATAAAAGGTGTTTCTCGGAAGACATTAAGTAATTTTAAGAAATAGGTGGTACTAAATTGCAAAAACACTTTCTGCAGCGGCGGACACAATATAGTGAAGAACATCTGTAGTGTGCAGATAATGATGAAATACCACTAGTTAACTTTTGCGTAATCATGGTTAGGCGGCTAGTACCGATCGGGTGTTTGATTCCGGGAAAAAAAAAAAAGCGATGGTATACCAATTTTTAAAGCAAATAGCTTTTTGGAGCCTTGCAGCGCAAGCAAATCTGGTTTTCTTTTTCAACCAGCAAGAAACCCGGTACAGAAGTGACGTTTCGTGATGACGCGTGCAGTGGCAACTGCGCTTATTTCGAACTGCAAAGGCTATTGCTCCACGTAACGTACTTAAATCTCTTTTTTTTTTCTGCCTCTCAGCTCGGTGCAACGAAAGGCTAGTCATTTTCACCTGCGTGCTTGTTATTGTTAATAACAATGGAGTGACATAAAGTACATGACACATCACAGTAGAACAGGCATTTCGAATCTGGGGCCATTGCCACTGCATCAAGTCATCACCGGACGTTGCTTCTGTACCGATTTTCCTACACGTCTCTTACGGTCTGTTTTTTCAAAAAAAAAAAAGAAAGAAAAAAAAAACCCCTCATATGTCATT